>NC_044906.1:66478366-66704375 GCF_001633185.2 Quercus lobata | reverse complement strand
CCACTCTCTACAAATCGTATTGTGAGGGATCTCTCCCGCGTGAACCCAAAAATGTCACAGGGCCGCGCAGGAATCGTGTCCTTACAATATACATACACACCACATGTGTTTAAAAAGTCAAGTTATAGTTGAAAAAAACTCATGGCAATGTGAATCTTTTTTAATTTAATGTTATTTATTATATTGTTAGTTCTAGTTCCAATAAATTTCATTGTCATATTAATAATATGACAAATTTTGAATATAAATTTAGTTGTAGTCTATGGCTACAAATTTTCATTAATAAAAAAAAAAAACTAAATTACATTTTTTGAAAATCTAACAATTGAATTGCATGTTCTTTATGTTCTTAACACATGTATCAAATTTCATGTTAATTAGATGTTATTTACTATTTGATTCATACACTTATTTTTTACGCATAATTTTAGATCACAAAATCTTGAAATTTAAATATTTGATTGATGATATAACTAGTAATCTTTGATCTTCTAGAAATTTTGCAAAGATAGATAATATAAGAAAAAAAATTGCAATGCAATTGTGGATTTGTTAAATTTTTTGTCTAATTAAAAAAACATTAAGTGGAATTATAGTAAGTACGAGTCCTTAATAATAACTAGCATCATCATACGCGTTTTGTGCATGTAATGATGCTCTTTTTTTGTAGTTTTTTTTTAATAGGAACTTGGGGTAGTTTATTTATTTTTTATAGAACATGGGGGTAGCTTTGGTTGTGTACATGAGGTAGTGTGAAGTTTTATAGAACATATGGTAGTTTTATAAACATGGGTAGATTTAAAAAAAAAAAAAATTTGTTATCAATTTATGATTTTAACTTCATTTTTATATTTTGGGAATAAAAATAAGTTAATTAATTTAGGGGTATTTTTTTTTAAAAAAATAATAACTAATTTTCTAAATCTTCTTAAAATATAGAGATATAGAGATAAAGTAATAAAATTGATGATAATTTTTGTATTCTCAATTAACAATTAGTTGAAAAAATTCAATCGCTTGGGTTGGGCGGTTGGCTGTAATGATGCTTTCGACGTGAAAGGGACGCGATGCGTTACGCGTGGTGTATATTAGGTAGGCAGCACAGTAGCAAAGACGAGAAGAAGCTACAGAGAGAAGTTTTATACTTTATTTTATTTCTTTCAACGGCGTCGTTTTCCTGCTTGTGACCCTTCGCCTTTTAAAATTTCTGTTGCTAACGTGGGAAAGTGGTTCCGAAAATTGTTCTACGCTCCAAAAGACGACATGGTGGACTGGGCGAGCAGTTCACGACGCGCACGTTAGATATTTGTCTCCAACCTTTTAGGAGGGTTGGATGGGATTGGAAATTCAATTTTCATTGTGAATTTTGCTCAAATACCAACAAACACAATGCCAAGGAAACATCGCAGGCTAGCCATTTTTTTGGCTTATTGATTTGCTAATTTGTAAACCGTTTATGCCATTGATTTGCTTTGTTGCCAAAATAAAAACAAGATTGTGTCATGTCTGTCAATTTATGATGTCCATATAGAACTAAGTATCATTTATTATATACGAGATGTAAGCCTATAATGAAGTTCTAAAAAGAACCACCTGAAGTCAATTCCAAACAATTTGGCTTATAAATATTTTGACAGACGTGATTTAGATAGTACTGATCTTAAATGGGTCACATACCTGATGAAAATACTTTGGGAATGATTAAAATATGAGAAATGTTAGAAATGTGACGTGCACAACATTTTTATAACAAATTTTAAGTGATAGATTGTTACTAATTGTTATTGGTGAGTTAAAAAGTAATTAGGTCATTTCTAAAATAAAAAAAAAAAAGTAATTTAAGTGATAGGTTCAAATTAGAACTAGTAATAATTTTTCATTTATGATTTTTTTTTTTGAAATAGTTTCAACCCATGACGTCCACTCTTGATAATAACTTTTTATCATTAGACCAAGATACCAATCGGTTTTGGTGTAAGTGGAGATTGAACCCCAGATCTCTTATTCAACCATAAAAAACTTTATTGTTGAGCTAATTGTAACCCATTTTATTATTTATGATTTGTTGTAAAAGTATTGTAAAAATGTTGCGGATCGAGTACTTTTTTTAAAATAATGTCATACAATAAAATAAAATAAAAAGTATTCCCTCCATCCCACTTTTTTTGTCATTTATTCCATTTTGAGATGTCCCAAAATATTGTCATGTTTCTAAAAATAAAAGTCATTAATTTATTAATATTCCTATTATACTCCTATTAATTTACTAATTCAATTTTTTGATAAATTTTTTTAAGGATAGTTTTGGAAACTTATACATTTTTAAAAGGTGGACAAGAAATTAAATAATGTTCCCTTAACAAATTTGAATTTTCAAATATGATAAAAAAAGTGGGACGGAAGAAGTATTGTTTTAGTCCTTGCATTTTGGGTTCACTGTTAGTTTGATCTCTACATTTTTATAACAATCAATTTAGTCCATGTTATATTTAATATTCATTCAATTTAGTTCATACCGTTAAGGCGTTAACTCATTAATGAAAATTGACTACAAGTTAAAAATAATATCAACCAAATTGACTGCTACAAAAATGTACTTTCTAAATTATTTTTCTTTCTTTCTTTCTTTCCTAAGTTGAGAGAGAGAGAGAGAGAGAGAGAGAGAGAGAGAGAGAGAGAGAGAGAGAGAGAGAGATGAGCTTGTTATGGACTTCATGTTGACCCTCAACACAGCTCAAAAGGGCTGAATTAGTTCTTTACTGGGTTGGGCTTCATCACTGTCTCCCTTAACCCTTTCTTCTTTTGTAAGTAGTTGGGCTAAAAACCCAGCCCAAGAACACATACTGAAAAATGGTAATGCCACTAGCAAATCCTAAAGCTAATGGCAGGAACAGCAACATTATCCTCGTTGATCAACCTCAACGTCACACCCCTCCACTCCTCGCTCTCACCGTCTGCACATTTCCCATTACCACACCACATCCAAACCCCTAGTTTGAAGCCCAACATAATCAGCAGTATTTGTCACAGCAAGGTCTCTCTATCCCTCTCTCTTTAACATGCACACACAGACACTATAACTCAGTTATTAGAACTTGGAGTTTGACTGTGTGTGTGTTTTTCAGCTGAACAGTAGTGCAGCTAGTGAAGTGGAAGCTGAGGAAATTGATGGAGATTTCTTCTTCGAGGGTGATCATGGGGTGGTAGAGGATGAAAGTGATGATGAGGAAGATACAGAAAGCAGTGTTGATTTGTTAATAAGGTTCTTGCAAAGCATGTTAAAGAAAGTTTCCAAGCGTGCCAAGAAGGCTTCTCGCTCTGTTTTGCCGGCCCAAATACCGGCTCAGCTGGTAATTGTTCTCTATTTGAATCTAGACTTCTCCGTTGGAAACACTAGGAAGTGTCAATTGATCTAAAGCTCATTGGCTTTGAGTTTTGTTTAGTGTTCGTTGTACTTTTAAGTATGTATTTTCAAAGTTACATATTTTATCATATTTTATTGCTCTTATGTCTTAATAGAATTTTTAAGAATTAAAGGGAACGGTTCAGTCACGTACCTCTAGACACTATGAAGAAACATGAATAAATTAATCGCAGTAGCTAGTGCGTACTCGGCACACAGTTCATCAGGTCACCCTCAAGAGAGATAAAAGGGTTGACCTAACCTTATGAACATCCACCTATCATGGATATATCAGAGTTAAAAAGTTCAAACCTTACATTAATTAATTAGAAGGGGCACAAGTCCAATAGAAACAAGTTGTATGTACCAAGTCAACTACTGATCAAATGATCCCAACAACATACTGATGGCTACTCAAGGCATCTTAACTAAGTTACATTCAATCCATTTTTACAAAACAAAAGGTCCAATTAATGGAAGAACAATTCTTATAGAATTAACATATATGGCTGGTTATATTTGGCAGTCTAATACCTATTGAATTACTGGCATTTTTTTTTGGGGATGCTGCTTGGGTTTGCGAAATTAAAACTCAATTTGTTGACATAGGCACTTGTTGTCAAGACTGTTGACATGAATACTGGAACCAAAAGTTCTTGAGTTGGGCCTAAATTTAGGAGACTAACTGAAACAAAAAAGGATAAACAACCAGCACAGCACCCCCAAACTAAAAGCAGCATGGTAATACTAACACCTTAAGAAACAGAATGAAATCTTCCATCTACCACATAAACCTCTATTTTGTATAGTTCTTAGTACTTCTATAAGACCCCAGTCTAAGTCTATAATCATCTCTAATTATTTGTAGAACTCCTTCGTCGTAAGGACTTTACCTTTACGCACTCAAGCACTTTTTGTAATTTGCATCCATGAAAGGTAAACAGTAGCATCCACTGCCAGTTTGCTGAGGGTTACTTTGAGGCTTTCACCTTTCAGCTTGTGAATACCCCATTGCAAGACATGTATCCAGCTATAGGCTCCTTTAGCAACCACATCATTTACCTGCTGCCAATTAATTCTTAAAGAGTAAACGAACACTAAAGTGCAGATAATCATGACCTTGCATTTGACTCCTGCAAAAGACACACAACAAACCCCCATTGTATCCCCATTTATTAGCTAACTTTCCTCCAGTGTAGAATCTATATCCTTCACTAACAGCCTGCATATGAAAGATTGTTTAAAGATTGCTGCTGGAAAAATCTTTAAAACAATGATAATTTTATATTCTAATCTTGCATCCGAAATCAGGTGTCTTTTGCAGTTGATGGCGTTCTACTTTTGGCTTCACTTTCAATTGTTAAAGCACTTCTTGAGGTATACCTTTTCCATAACTAGATTTGAATAGTTAAATCCCATTAACTGTTTTATGCGTTCAGCAAAATACTTTCATGTATGGATATGAAATCAGTCATTATAAGGTTATAACATTGTCACAATTATTGGATATGTTGAAATCTTTTGATGATGGAACAAGCTCTTAAATATGCTCCTTTCCTTACCTAACATTATTTTTGTAGGGGATATTACACAAAGTAATGATGAAAGAATAATGTCCATACAAAATATAAATAGAAAATAGATAACTTGAAGGCACAATATCGTTTTCCTTAGATAATATTTGCCCCCACACTATTGTTGCTAAAGGGTTATCGTAAACTTGTCCCTAGGATACAATCAAGTTGTTGGGTTCAACAGATAGTAATTCTGGAGAATAACCACAGAATTTCTTATGTTTCTTTGTAACTTATTATTTTGGGGAGATAAATTTTTTTTAAGTGAACATAAACTTCTCTTTATACTCATAGGGTTATATTTCACCAAAAGGCATGTATGGAGAGTTAAAATATTTCATAAAACCATTCACAATACTTGAAACATTTTCAAACGTTCAAAATAGATACTAAAAATTCTGTAGAAAATATAGTTTTACAAGTCTTGATCGATCGAGAGTTCCTTTCAATCGATCAAATGCTCTTTTCGATTGATAGAACATGAATCGAGCATCGATCGAAATAGACAGAGACTTCAGGATAGATTTCCTTATCATTTTGATCGATCAAGCAAAAACTTCAACTGATTGAAAATACTGAATTTCGAATTTTCTCTTAGAAAATTTCAGAATTTGAATTTTCACTTTATCAACTTTATGAAACAATATTCTCCAAACTCAGATATCATTATTATAACCTATCCATGTATATACTTATATATACAACAATTTTCTATATATATATATACATATATATATATTTTTTAACTTTAAAACATGTTTTCCACCATTCAAAAGCAATTGAATAATTTCCCAGGTAGACTTATTCTTAACCCAGCTGTCTTCAGCATTCTGAATCGACTGATTACTGGACATGTTGTGATAGATGAAAAGAGCAGACAACTGACAAGTTATTGATTGCAGGTGGTCTGCACTCTTGGAGGCACTGTGTTTGTGGTGATCCTGTTTCTACGTGTGATTTGGGCCACCATTTCTTATTTCCAATCAAGTGGCAATAATTTTAACCAGGGTGGAAGTTCTTTTGCTACAGCACAGTAAGTAACATAATTTTCACTATTGGTGGAAAGCACTCTTTTTTCTGAATTTCCTCACAGAATGGCTTTGAAAGCTCTCTCTCCACAAAATGCTACATGACTACTACAACATATTCAACCTTTTCATTGTTGCCTCCAGTTCTTGTGTAAATGTGAAATGAAGTGTAAAATTGAGTAGGAAGCTATTCAAACTGCGTACTATTTTATTTGTTAGTACAATGGTTCATTTACCCTCTTTGTGGCTGGCCCACTTCAAATGCATGACATTGCGAATTTGTAAAAGAATTGTGCTCACTGAGTTCATGCTCAACTTCACCCAATTAACCAATTTTGGTTGATGTGATTCGTATGGTGCTAATGAATTAGCCAAGGAGGCAAGGACACACTAGGCAATTGCAGAAACTACCGTTAGTGTCACATTTTGCTTGAGCTCATTATTCAACAATTCAACTGTGGGGGAAAGCAAAAGAAAACAGAGAGATGTGTTTTGTGGGGGGGTGGGCTCTTGGGGTGGAGGTGTTGCAATATGATTCATGAATTGATCATTTAAAGGTGGTGTTGCAATATGAATTGATCATTTAAAATCTTGTTATATATCCGACAACATGGATGTGACTGTTAAATGGGTAATTTTCGGCTTCTATTCTTGTTACACCAAACCCTTGAGGAATCCCCTTTTCATGGTCTATACCCTATACTTTGGGGTCATTTTGTGTATGGTATCCTGTGGGGTGTCAAAGTGCAGATTTCACTGAACCAGCACATTTTGATTGTGGAGTAGTTTGAAAGAAAAGTTCTTCAGTTCACATGTTACTCCTAGCTCCTAGTGCCTTGCTTGTTACACCAACTTAATTCTCCCTCCCCAACAATCATTTCTTAACAATAAATTAGCGTACTCCAGGGTTATATTTGTTTTCCTACAGAAAATTAGTTTCATATTCGCTTTCAGCATGATGATTGAGAAAAAAAAACCAGTCTAGCAGTTTAAAAGGTCATTTTACCTAAAGTTGATTCCACACACAATAGGACGCTAAAGACATAGGTTTCATAAGATAGATTCTGCATAAAAGCAGATTCCTAACATCAACAATATTCCTATTATTCGATGTGTTTGTACTGCATAATATCATCTTTATCTTCGATAAAACCAAAAAGAAAATCTTCAGCAAAAACTCAAGCTAAACCTTTTAACAAGAAGGAAAAATCCTATTTTAAGAACTCGGTTGGGACCTCCAAAATGCATAGCATTAGACTTGCTTAATTTATTAAAGGATACAGCTTCTTAACAAACAGCATGTTATAACAAGGTTTACACAATGTAAGCATTAGAAATTCTGAACAAGCAACATTCTTTAACAAGAACAATACTCGTTCTAAGAGGTTATGTTTGGGTATTAGTACAGAGACAATGGTGAAGCCTGCTAAAAGATATATGAAGGAAAAGAATTGATATTCCAACACACAAACAAACGGAGTTTGTTCAGATGGTAACTTAAAGCAGTCTTACAGAAAGCAACCAGAGCTCCATGCCTGATGTGTCTCTTTTTGATTTAACATATTGTGGTATACGGGTTGTATTCTTTGACAACTACTGAAGGAGTAAGCATTGCCTCTTAATGCTTTTATTACCAATCAACAAGGACTTTTTGTTGTTTTTGGTTTCCCTTTTCTTTTGGTCTGAATGAGGACTTCATAGACTACGTTGTTCTTTCAAAACCACCACCAACCTGCATGTGCAACCACTCTGGTGATGAACTGCGGGTGTACTCCCTTGGGGCTTGTGAACCAAATGCCATGCCAGAAGTATCAAATGTCTGTTGACCAAACTGAAACACCGACTTATTTTGTTATAAGAGTCACAGTTCTTGGAAAAAGAGGAAAAACTATTATCAATAAATAAACTAATAGTGAACTAAACAAATAAATAATGCTCAACCAACCCATTCCTAAATTATATTTAGAAAAATTCCATTCCAATGAAACTGACCAAAAGTTCCATCGGGAATTTGCAAAATCAAAAAAAGTGACATGACCATTTAAAGCAGACACATATGGTGCATGGTTCAGCTAGAGTACATGGATTTATTCTTTTAGAGAAAGTAAGTTGTAATTCAAAGGGTTAAAGAAAAGAAAACAAGCTCTAGTGCATAATCTGATACATCAAAAGCAACATAAAAGACAATTTGCAAGTAAGAAATCGAAAATGTTATACCTTACTCTCATTCCAAGAGAAATACATTATATAGAGGATTAAAATAAACTCCAATATCTGTACATATAATTAGGACTTACATCTTTAGAAGGAAACACTTCAAGTCCAGGGGTCATTCTTGTATTAACTGCTTCTAGCTTCATTGACAAGAACTGTAAAATCCAGTAAACTTTTATAAGGCTCAACTTCAGATTTAGTAAGCGAAAGAAATAACAGTTAAAAGTACAACAATTTAAATCAATCAAAGGATTCTTACCTCAACCTGATGCTGTAGTGATTGGATGTAATTTATTATCTCATCAAGGACCAGTGCTTTTCCAATAACCTGAATTTAAAAGCCTATTCAGTGAACAGTTTTTCTGGCAAAATACCATATTAAAATGAAACTGAACATAAATATCAAAAGCCAAAACAACTGATACAGAATATACAGTAACAAGTCCTTTTGGCCATACAAATAAATAGCTTAAGATGAAATGGAACTTAAACTTTACAAAAACTTTTTCACTGTACACTGTACAGTACATCTATTCTAATGAACCAGAACCTAATTGGCAAATTAGAGAATGATTAAATTTCAAGAAATACCAATACCATACCTTATTACAACCCGGGACTAGATCCTGGAGAGTTTTCATCCTCTCACTTATCTTTTCTCGTCTAGCCTGTCCACCAAATGGGTTTAATCAGCAAAACTCGTTCAATAACTTCATATGCAATCAACTGTTAACTACATCAATTTCCCCAACTAACTCTACCATGATTGTGACTTACACATATTTGTAAATAACAGATTGTGTCATGTATCTGGATCTTAACTCGCCTTATATCAATGTCTTGACCATTACACTCACTTCAAAGAACAATTAAAATCACAAATTTTACAAATAGTAAAATTAAAGAGGACTTCAGTGAAATTACTCTTTCTGCTAAACTGTGGCTATCAGTAGCTTGACCCCTTCTTGCTCGTACATGGATGTAGTCTTGCTTAGGCTGCTCCGGCGGGGTCTGAGTATTCTGTTCCACATGCTTGCCTGAACTGGGTTCTGCCTCAGCTTTTGAATCAAGATTCTCGTCTCCACTTCCTGACGTTTTCAGCCGCTTTCCCTCACAATCATTCTGCCCCAAAAATTTAGCACCCAAAAAAAATATTAAAAACCCATCTTCACCAATTTCATGGTATTTCGAACACAACTATCTACTTTCAAGTGTTTTAATCTCTACCATTCCTTATAACAAACAATAAGTACAAAAACCAAGCTTTAGTCCCAACATTTTTGGGTCCACTAAGATCGATTGACTACTAAATTAGTAACTAGGAACGTTTTGAGATCAACAATCAATATCATTGAATCAAATTCAAGATTTGTGTTCATAGAGATTTAATGGCAAGCTACAAAGAAAAATTTTTCATGAAATTTGAAGCAAATACCGCGCCATTGGAGTTGGAAGAATCGTCCTCCAAATCACGCCGCTTCCTCGACCCACCGCCATTGCCACCTCGCTGGTCCAAACTCATCGGATCGTTACCCGAAACTTCCCGATTCGTCGCACCGTTTACATCGCCGAACTGAGGCCTCCTCAGCCCCATCACCATTCCTCCAACGCCGCCATTCATCGGTGGAAGCTGCCAGATCTCCGCCAAGTTATACGACGACCCTTCGTTCATCATCGCCGGCGGATCCATTCTGAAAAGTCTTTTCACATTTACATATAAACTCAACTAAGTAACTAACTTCAAAATCTCCGAAGCAAAAGCAAAAGCAAAAGTGTTGTTTTTTAAAATTCAGTTGCTTTTTGTGTTTTGAGAAGTAACTTTCAAAGAAAAAAGAGAGAGGAGCTGATAATAATAAAAGGGGTCTTAGAGTTTGAAGCTGGAAGTGTTGTTGTTGTGTGTGTGCGTGATCTCCTTAGACAGTGGAGGTTGGTGCGCACAGTGTTGGGTGTTTTGTGTGTCCACTACCACTCACTATTGAGAGACAGAGACCTCGGGAGTAGCAAACAAAAGTCACTTCCAGTGAGTTTTTCTCGGAGGGTCCAGTGTCCAGGTCCAGCCACTTTCTCTCTCTCTCTTCGCTCTGTGTTTTGCTTTGTTTTCCTCACTCTCACGTGCACCTCCTCCTCTCTCTCTCCACCGTTTGATCAATCTACACTTTACTAGTCAATTATATCTGCTTTCACACTATCTTGCTCACAGCGTACAATGTGAGAGAGAGAATATATACATCTTCAACACAATTGGGAGAATGATGTAAAAAAATAAGATGGATAGGGTACACAACCATATTTAGAGTTTTGGACAAAGAGGGTAAGGTGTCATTATAATCAAATAGAAAACGCTAACTTAATCGCATCTTATCCAGTTTTAATTCATAAAAAAAAAAAGGTTCAACTAACGAATATCGAATGCCCTATTATGATCGAGCTAATTTTTATTGACAGCCAAGCAAGTTTCTGTCAATAAATCTATATTTTAATTAAATGTACTCTTCTTCTCACTTCTTTCTTATAGAGGTGTGATCCAAATCCGATAAATGTTTTCTCAAAGAATGTGAATGTCTACGGGTACCTATTAACAAAAGCCAAAACAAAATTCATTTCTTGTTAATATTTTATCTTTTGCATCTAATAGTGTATTAATGTGACACTCGATGCATATTTAGATTAATATTTAATTTAAATCATGAAATGAGTTTATTCTAACATGGCACCAAATTCAACTTTTTTATATAATTAAAACTTAGATATAGTGTTTTATGTGTAACGAATTAATTATATTAAGTTTTCCTACTAAATTTAATTTTTTAAGAAACAAGCAGACACAAGAGAAAGGAAAATGAGTTAATTATGCATTTGTATATAATTGAAGAGCTTAATAGTTAATTCACTGATTTATATTGTATCTTTTCTATATGTTTGATGCAATGCATGATATCATCTCTACTAGTGAAATTCAACATACACAAAAGTGTTTTGTTTTTTCGTTGGTCCTAGTGATTAGTGAATAAAGGAGGCGTGTTTGATTAACGTATGATTTAGTTTCAGTTAATCATTGTTATGATTGTGATGGATGTATGAGCGGTCAATTTATTGCAAAGGTTAGAGATAATTGACAAGCCTGAGAAAAAATATATATTATTCGAAAGAGGAAGAAGGCCCACCGTTAATGGCCCGGTGTTGACGTGTTTGGAGTATTCCAAAATATATCGATTTCGTGAACAGAAAATATTGTTTCCCAAATTTAACTTTTTAATAAGTTCCCAATAGCTAAATTGATAAAAATACTTGTGCAGTTACTTATATATATATATATATATATATATAATACTTGTACAGTTTTACACCACAAGTTTTAATCTATAAACAAATACTTTCTTATGTTTGTAGAGAACAAAATTGGACATTATCGCGGAATCCATTCTATAATTATTTTAAAAATATTCATGCGAAGTTTTATAGATATTGATTTTAAAAAAAAGAACGAATAGAAAATTGAAAAAAAAAATCATAATAAGATTAGAAATCCATTACAGTTCATAAAATCATACACATATATTTTAATTACTATATGACTCATTAAATAACTTAATTAATTCATGGGCAAATTACAATTTATCCACTTATAGTTTAGCTGAAATTTAAATTGCCTATCTTTGAGTTGAAATTTGACATTTTATCCACCTGAAGTTAGTTCAGTTAGAGTTCTGTAAATCATATCGGTTGAAAACATGACTAAATATGTAATTTTGCTCAACTTTTATGTCTTTCTCCTCCAAAAATATAAAAAAACATAAAAATACAAGATCAAAAAGAATCCAGCGGAACACTTGCATTATGGGATTTCAAATCACAGGTAAACAAATTAAATTTCAATCAAACCTCAAGTGGATAAAGTGTCAAATTTCAAATCACACGTAGACAACTTAAATTTCAGCCAAACTACATGTGGATAAGTTGAAATTTGTCCTTAATTCATATGACTATTAAAAAGGTGAGGTTATTAATTTAATGCCTATTTAAATTGTTACAGGTTAGACGAATTTTCCTCCAGAGAAATAAATTACGTTCAACTCTCTTTTTTTCTTTCAGTTATTTCTTAAAAGTGCAGACATTATCATGTCAACTCAATTTTCATATAATTCCTTTCATTTTTTTTTATGGGGTGGGGGGTGTTGAGCACTCCATTGTTTGGTATGCATCAATTCTTCAAAAAAGTTAGTTCCACTTGTTTAAGTGGTATAAAATCAGATTGTACTGTCATAATTTATGTGGGATGAAGTATAAGGGACATGGGGATGGGTTGTTAATCTTCATGGACCCAATGATCCCTCCATTGGTTTTTTCCTGTTTAAGAAGAGGAATTGGCCTTGAAATGTTACAACAAGTTGGGTGTTCTAATTCATTTCCTATGTAATATTTAAATGCAACCTTAGAATCTATTGGTAGATATAATCAACATTATAATTAATTAATTACCGCATAGAGTTTTTTGGTTCCACTCACAACAATTGTCTCGTTCATTTTTATAGAGAGACTTGGGCTCTCTCTCTCTATAAAAATTGGTTTATTCCTTTCTCTTTTTTCTTTTTTGCTTTTAATGAAATGTTTGAACACAGTAATTATTTACAGCCCGTTCTATCGTTTAACCATGATGAAGGCAAAACTAAGGACTTGTATGGCGTGACTCATATTCTTAATGTAAAATTGGTAAAGTCTATTATCATCAAATAAGATATTTGAGATTCGATTTCTGCCTACACCAAAAATCAATTGGTGTCCAGATTTGATGATAAAAAGCAATCATAAAAAACGGATGCTATTGATTGGAATTCTTTCTTAAAAAAAAGCTTTATATATCTCTAATAGTTCCCCCACAGTCTCAATGTATTGCAATGTGATGCTTTTAATTCTTGGTTAGCATCTTCTACATGAATAAATCATGTTAGTTGACCTTGGTTAGCATCAAATGCCCCCATTAATTATGTGCTTGCTAATCTACTTTAGGCTACAAAGCATGCACTTAATGATAGGCCTCCAAACAAAATTCAACTTAATTAGCTGCTGCCAAACAAAATGTAGGTGTATTGCATTTAAACATAGGCCTAAACCCTAAAATGATGAGCTGCAATTATTCACATTTTCTTAGTCCAGCTCAAAATAATAGTAATATACTATTTGCCACCCCAAAATAAGTAAAACAACCTTCACAGAAAGTCATAACCCATTTGGCCATTACAAATTTATAGAAAGAACATGTGACATTGATTTTATTACTCACCAAAACTTGGAATTGAAAATCCCACGTGCAAATAGAGGAATCCATGAATTCGTTTATATCCTTATTTTCGGTAAAATAAGATTCATTATTTTCACATGCACATTTCAACCACAAAGTGTTTTGTCAGCTTAACAAGTACAGAAAATGTTGGCCACAGGACAGTGACTTTTCACACTTTTTGATTAGGACGCAAATCTCACGTGCTTGGCCTTGGGAAATAATTTTCCATACGTTGACTTGGAAATACCACAATAATCAACAATAGCAAAAGAGAGTCATCAGTGATACACATCTTGTGAAATTATGAGAGTAATTCGTTTATTGAAGTCCCTTTTTCTCTCTTATTATGTGCTTAATTAAGATTAATGACCTTAATTAACTTGTTGGTCCAAATGAATTATGTGTCTTTGTATACTTTGTAGGATAACATTTTGAACAAAAAGTCTATTTAGAGTTCATCTATATCTTCAACTTTTTTTTAGAAGAGTTCGAATTTGGTAAGGATATGGTATAAATTCATGTTTTACACTATTTAGTAAATGATTGTCACATCACATTTTACTTAAAATTCAATACATCTTACCACACCTAATAACATCTCAATAAACTCTTAATTTAGTTGGATTTATATATGGGTATTAGGGTTGATTGTGTGTGGTTGAACTTATTCTTAAATATATAATAAGATGATGTGACATATTGAGATTGGAGAGGTAAAACATGGGTTTTACACCATATCCTTACAAAATTTAATCTCTTTTTAGAATTGTTTGATACTTTGATTGTATTTGAGTTGGAATTTAGTAAGGATAGGGTGTAAAACAAGAGTTTTACATCATTCAATAAGAAATTGACACATAAGTTTTTTATATTTAAAAGTTAATACATCCTACCACACCTAATAATATTTCAAAAAACTCCGGCTGGGTTGGATTTTCAGATAAATATTATAATTGATTAGGTGTGGTTGTGTCTATTATTTAATGATTAAATTCTATTAAGATATCCAATCCCAACATACCATATCATTATATTACATATTAAAGAATAGGCATAACCATACTCAATCAATTCTAATACCTATTTCAACTGTAAATTTATTGAGATGTTATTATGTGTGGTAAGATGTATTAAATTTTAAATAAAAAGTTGATGTGACAATCTCTTGTTGGATGAAATAAAACATGGGTTTTATACCTTATCTCTACTAAATTTGAAACTCTTTTTTAATATGTGATATAATGATGTGACATGTTGGGTTTAGAGAGTGTAAAACTTGAGTTTTATACTACATTCTTATAGAATTTAATTTTATTATATTTATAGATTTGATTAAGTGGTGATTTTTTTAAATTTTTATAAATATTTTGATTGATGCCCATGCTACTTTTAAGAAGTAAAGTGTTTCAACTTGCACAATTGGTGACGGTGGTAAATGCAAAACGCCCCTTTGTCAAATAGTGATGATGGATAAAAAAAATGATTATGGTCATGCCGACCTTGCCATTTCTACTATCAAATTTAGTTAGGCATGTATAATCACTAGAAAGTAGATTGCTTCAATCTCAAGAAATAACATACAAAATCAACTCATGCGAATTGAATAGGACCCTATTTCAACACATGTGAAAAATGTTATGATAAATTCGATAATATGTCCAACCCAATGCAATATAGATATGGTTGCCAACAAAGCAAGGGGAGTTTGGTAATTGTATATATTTTTTTAAAACCATGCTGGGAATTTTAGCATGTGGGTTCAATCATGGTTCACTTGTTCTAAAACTACATGCGCTGAATTCAAAAACTTTGTAGCAATTTCATTGTTACATCAAGCTATATATTACTGTATGATTTATGACAATGCAGCATGTCATGTGGTGAATTACTAAAAATGGTAGTGTGATTTACTGTCCACTTGCTTGCTTTGGTTTAATATATACTAGCCACACTGTAGTTTCATGGCAATATTTGCTTGTGTCATGGAATATTATCATCTGGATAGGGAAGAGCTGGTGTGGTGTGACACTATGTTTGAGCTCGTAAGTGGTAACTATTTACAGGTTGACCAAATAGTGACATGAACATGACATAACTTCTACGAGGTTAATTTGAGGAAGGTGACTTTTACTTGGAACATGACATGACTTATCTTCAAACTTATTTTTGGAAAAGTTGATTTTCAGACTCAAACCTACATCATATGTACCAGTTTAGATGGAAGGACTTTGCCATTGCACTAAGACCCAACCTCTAACTCAAAGAATACAAATATCGATCATCTAATTGCTAACATTTGAATTAGTTTTTTTGGTCAAAAGAATGCTATTATAATTTATAATCATGCCAAGGACTGAAGGGTAGAGGTTGATTTACTTCCGGGTTAGTGCCATATGAATGATAGTAGCACTCTTAGAGCATCAGCAGTGGGGCATGTATATGCCAAATGTTAGTAACATTTGGCATTTAAGCCCCAAAACTGCTCAACAATGGGAAGGCCAAATGCTATAAGGCCAAATTTATTTTGAGATATAGCTACAGTACCATCTCAAATGTAAGATGGTACTGTAGCTGAATTGCATAAAAAAAATATTTTTTTAATCCTCTCAATTCTCTCTCCTCTCTCATTTTAACCCGGCAATTTCTCTCTCCTCTCTCATTTTTTATCTTTCTTTTCTCTCTCTGCTTTCTCTCTCTTTCTTTCTGCTCTCTGATTCTTCTCAATATCTTCACTCTCTCCGGCAACTCTCTAGATCGGCGTTGGTTTTCTAGATCGGTGGTGGGTCTCTAGATCGGCAGTGGGTTTCTAGATCGGTGGTGGGTGGGTGTCCGCTATCCTTTAAGCTTCCCAGCTGTGAATCCGCTTCCTTCAAGCTTCGGCGGTGGTGGGTCTGGTTTTTGACAGTGGGTTGCTGGGTTTTTTTTTTTTTGGTGGTGTTGATGGGCGGAGAGGGTGGTGGTGGTGGTGTTGACTGTTTTTTGACTGTGGGTTGCAAGGTTTGCTTTTGACTGTAGGTGGGTCTCTGCTATTTTCCTTCTCCGGCAACTCTCTCTCTCTTTCATTTTTCCTTCTTCGCGTGGGTCAACAAAATCAACTTCCTTCAAGCTTCCCAGCGGCAAATCCGCTTCCTTCGAGCTTCGGCGGTGGTGGGTCTGGTTTTTGACAGTGGGCTGCTGGTTTTTTTTTTTTTTTTTTTTTTTTTTTTTTTTGGTGGTGTTGATGGGCGGAGAGGGTGGTGGTGGTGGTGTTGACTGTTTTTTGACCGTGGGTTGCAAGGTTTGCTTTTGACTGTTTGGTGTGTGAGACAAAAATATTGTGGGTTTTTTTGTTTCTGTTTTGGTTTGGGTGTTGGGGGAAATTCTTGATATAAAAGAAAATTTGTGTGAATTAATGTGAAAGTTGATTGATTTAGATTTGAGGGAATGAACCCAATTTCTGTGAATCGTTTGTGTGTGTGTGTGTGTTGGCTCGATTGATTTGGAAATGGAGTCCGATTTTTTTGAATCGGTGTGGATCGTGGCAGGTCGTGGTGGCTCTGGGGCTGAGGATCGTGGTGGATCGGCGGGTTTGGAGTTCTGGGTTAATCTATGGGTTTGATTTTGATTTTAATTTTGTTAATCTATGGGTTTCTGGGTTTCGGTGGCCATGAGTTTGTGGCTGGTGTTTCTGGTTTTTCAAGAAAACAACAGTTTGGTATGTTCTTCGTGGAGGTGGTTGCAGAGGTTATTTGGGGATTGGGTTTTTGTTTTTATTTGGGTTTTAGGATATATTATTTTATTATGTAAAAATATTATTTTAATGAATAGAATAGGAAAATAAAAGTTGGGATGTTGGATGTATTGAAAAATGGTATGGTATAAGTGATAAAGTAGCTTTTTAGGATGGTAAAATAAGATGGGATATGAGATCCGGATGTGGATGCTCTTAGACTCAAACCAAATCCAGGAAAAACAATTAAGCTGCAACAAACTTCACTCGCATGAAAACTCTGTAATTCACTTGATTAATCTCTTCTTCTCCTACCATCACCATCAATAAGCCAGCAAAAAAGAAAAAGAATGATGTTACACGGCATGAACTGGATTATACAGTGGTTGACAATGACAGATGTCGGCTCCATCAAGCTCTTAAGCGAGAGTTTCTAGGTATATGCATCTATAGTCCTCCCAAGTTCAATCCACTGAGGTGTCCAGGGTCCTCTTTCTGGTAAAAGGATCATCATTGTTTGAAATAGATCCAACTCATGATTAGGAATAAATATTACAAATCTGAAAGTGTATCTAGTGTCACATTAATTAAATAACGCGTTATTATGTACACTTTTAGATCTAGAAAACAAAATCTTAACCATAAAATGAATTCTCTCCATGAAACCCATGCATATTCAAGGATGATAAGCAAGAAAATTAATTGGTTTAACATTGAGTTAGAGTTCCTATGAATAAATTTGTCAAGTTCATAGAAGCTCAGCTAGTTGTGCAAACAAGAAAATAGCAGGTGCTTTGATGATCTTCATTAAACTTGATTTTTTGGCTGCCTTTTCTTTTACTAGATAAGTTCAGCTTTAGCCAGAAACCATATCATAATTCATACATAGCTAATGGAGATGAGCAACATTAGAAATAGGGAGTTTTGGGATCAAGAACTTTGATTACTTGAATGGTTCATATTTTTACAGGATAAAGCAATGGCCCCAACTTATTGGAATGCAGTATGTATATGATTTGTGACAGGCTGCCAGCAGAAAGGTAGAGGATTTAATGGAACTAGGGACCTCAGTTTTAGTTTTAGAGAGCTAAAATGGCCCCCCTATATGGACCCTCAGAAACCAATAATTTGAAGATTGTGTCATTGTAATGGGGTTTTACGAACCAACCAAGCAAGCATCTAGAATTCTAGCTACATAGATCTGTCAATTATGATTTTTTTGAACACAAGCTGTAAACCGTGTTGCTCTGGAAGATGAGGGAGATCCATCTTTGCCAGCCAGCTTTAAAAAGGACACAGACAGGGAACATATATGATAAGTTATTGGACACTCGACTGTGACTGTATGTACCCTTTGAAACATTGATTTTGAAATTCAAATTGGCTGTATTATCAAGTTGGAACAAGGGAAAAATAAGTCAATGTCATTAATATGAGCCATGGCTAGACATGAGATTAGACTTGAGTGGCATAACTTGAACCTGAAGGCCTAAAGGCTAAAAGCCTTGTAACATTGAACCGTTATCTTGGGTTTATAGGTGACAATGTGGCGAGATAGGACAGAATTGTATCATGGTTGCCATATCCCTTCTTTGGGTTAGGGAAAACTTGCTTAGGATAGGAGTAGGTAGGCTAGAGGTATTTTGTCATTCTAAAAAAAAGTGAATCTAATATTATTGATGAGAGAGAGAGATTTTTCTGAAATAATAAAAGAATATTATAAATGAAACATTTATACAAAAAATATTAAGTTTTATAAAATTAAAAAATATTCTATAATATATTTACATACAATCAAGGTGAGGTGGGGTGAGATGGGATCTGTGAAAAACTTGTCCCCAACTGGACAATAAAAATTATCTTCTTTGCCCACTCTATGGAGTGAGCCTCTCATAGTACATGAACCTCATGACCTTGTGAAAGACCGGTTCTATATAAGACACTTTCTCTCTTGATAGCGTTTTAGGATAGGAAGGCGCATGCAATGCAGAATGGATAAAGGGGTACGAAGCCAATATACTCATGTCCAAATTATATCATATCATAATTATATAATAAAATTGGTAACATGACAAACGGTTAAAATAAAATTTTAGTTTATTCTCTATCAACGGAAGGTAATTTTTTATTTTGGCTGTTAAACATGTTACCAATTTTCATCTAAAAGATAATGGCAGGGACTAAATTGATATTGTACTGAAATGTAAGGGACCTAATTAACACAATTAAAAGGTTAGAGATGAAATTGAAATATATTGTATAGGATAGGGATTAAAAACATCATTTACCCATTTTAAAAATATTCAATAATATATATACATACATTCAAGGTGAGGTAGGGCGAGACAGGATCAACGAAAAACTTGTCCCCAACCCAACAACGAAAATTATCTTCTTTGCCCACTCTATGGAGCTAGCCTCTCATAGCACATGAACCTTATACCCTTGTGAAAGACTGGTTCTATATAAGATACTTTCTCTCTTGATAGCTCTTTAGGATGGGAAGGTGTGTGTGACATAAAATGGGTGAAGGGGTATGGAGCCAATAAACTCATGTCCAAATTATATTATATCATATGATATATGATATATTATATAATAAAATTATTTTCCACTCTATAATAATTCCAAAATGACATCTTTTTTATATATTTTTTTATTTGTTTTATATACACATATATAAATGGAGGTGAGAGGATTTGAACATTGGATGTCTTCTAATAATTAACATAGTTACTAATTTCTAAGGGAAACTCTATTGCTAGAACTTCAAGAAATTTAAAGGGAGTTTCATTATTCAATTTAATTATTTTATAATCTTTGAATTTCTTTTATATAAAATTTAAGTCTTAAAGGTGTTTTTTTTAATATAAAAATTGAGTCTTATACATGGGCATTTATCATGTAATTTAAAGTATTTTTATTCTTCAATTTTACTATATATTTTTTAATTCAGCTTTTTATATTATTAAAATATTTCTTTTGTTGTGTATCATAGTAAAACAATAATACAATCCATAGAAAAAAAAAAAAAAAAAGTACAAGAGCAATATTATGGGGGTAAATTGGAAATTTGAATCAAATTTGTTTAATGGCGGGAAAAAAACAGTTTGTGCCCTTCAGCTTCAAAGGACAGCCATTCGAAAACTTTGTCTTGGCAATGGCGGTCGTGAATTGAAAATTTGAGATTCAAAACCCTAAACGTTAACGAAAGCAATATTCCAGAAGAAGAAGAAGAATATCAATCAGACCCATTTTTGAAAAGGCAAAAAATGGAGTTACTTAAATTGTCTAAATTCAAGCTCCAGCTTCAAACCCTAATCACCGAATTTCGAGAGCTTAAAGTGCGATTCTCTCTCTCTCTCTCTCTCTCTCTGTATTCTAATTTTTTTTTAAAATTTTTTAAATTTTGTTAATCTTTCAGGAAAGAGAACGCTCAGCCACAGAGCAACTTCGTCTTCTAAATCAGGTCTTTTTTTTTTTTTTTTTTTTTTTTTGGGGGGGTGTTTAATAATCAATTCACTTCCAATTCAAACGTTGAGGTTTGTTTTCTTAACTTTCTGGGAAATTTTGGATTTTGGTGTTTGTTTCGACACAGAAGCAAAAGCAAACAGAGGAAGAATATGGCAGAAAGTTACAGGAATTGCAAGCAGAGTTAGCTTCCTCCAATGAACAGCGGCAAAAGCTGGAGAGAAAGGTTTGCACTCAACCTGTTCGACGAAATGTCCGTGATAACAAATCTTAAGTTATTGTTAGTAATAGGAATTTTCTTTTAATAGGTGAGTTATCTTCAGAATGACAATGCTTTGCTCGAGAACAAGCAAAAGGAATTGAAGGGAACTATACAATGCTTACTTCAATCGAAGGAAAGTTTCGTGAATGCTTATGAGGTTTGTAATCTGTAATCCTCTATATAATGGGTTGTAATAATGATGGTGATTAGTTTTCTTAATTATAGATATTTTTTGTGGAGGAGGAGAAGAAGTGGGGTAAGTTAGTAAAAGAGTGGGCATGGATCGAATTTGGATTTTAAGAAAGGGGGATGGTTGAAAGCGATTGAAAATTCATATGAAGATGTTAATTTGATTGATTGTGGTGTTGGTGTTGCCCTTTTGGCTTAGTGTCAATGGCATATAAAGGATTGACTTTATGAGGAATTTGGTCTCGTGTAGTGGTCCGGTGTTTGGGCATTGAAGTTGTAGGTGAATGTCCTTTCATAGGAAGAGTTATATTTTGATGATGTAGTGCGTAACATGTTTGTTTTCTGATCGGGGATTGGTCTGTAGTCCTAGTTTTCGTCGCGCTATGATGTAGATGGGGATATAGCCTCTGAAGCGTCTACTTACAGTTATAGTCGGCCTTCTCTTGACCTGAACTCTTGTATAGGTGAACTTGTTTTGTTCAATTCTTAGGAAGAAGAAGGATCTACTGGGCATGGTAAGGCTCCCTCAATGGTAACACGATATAGCCTTTTAGGAGAATCAGCTCGCCAAGTTGACAAGGAGTCTGCTTGTCAATTTGACGGGTTGTTTACTGTCAGGCCTATATGTTAACATACGAAAAGATCCCCAACCACTACCAGACAGGCGAGCAACGCAAGGTTGACCTTCCTACTTTTGCAGCAACTAATTATTGTTTCAATCTTTATATTTGAGCTTCAAAGTTAGGCTTGTTGCTTGTTACTTCTTGCTGTTGGTCCTTTGCATGAGTTAACCTTATAGTCTGGAACTTGACTTTGGAAGATAAATAAATACTTTGTTTGAACCTTATGCTCCTATTTACATTGTTCTGAAACTCTGTGGTGCTCAGTGCATAGATGCTACCCATATACTCCCTCCATCTCCTTTTTCCTTGTCCCATAATGTCCGCCTTAAATTTAAAAAATAAAATAAAATAAATGAAAATTTCAAATTTTCATATTCAATATTTATCTCTTTGAAATTGTTGGAATAATGGTTAAATGATTAAATCCACTCTTTCATATAAGCTTAAACTTTTGGAACAAATGTTATTTTGTCATGGTATTAGAGCATGTGGTTCCAAATTTGAACTTTGTGTCCATTCGACCTCTCATTTAAAGATAAAATTTCAAGTTTGGACCCCATTTATTGAGAAGAATTTGGGTCCACATGCGAGGCCTATACTTTTGAGACAAGTGGTAGTTTTCATAAATGTGTCCATTATGTAATTTTCAAACCATCAGTGGTATAAGAGTACTTCAAAGAAAAAACAAACAGTATTTTAGTTGTCATGTCTCCTTTAAATTTATGCTTTTTCCTGCATTGGGATGGACGGAGTATTTGAGAAGGGATCAAGGGATAAAAATTTATGCCGAGCATTCGGAGAGGTAGAATGCGATGTAAATATTACTCTGAAGACTAGTAGTGATGTATGAACCAATCATCATTGTAATTATTGTATCTGAATGCTATTCTGAAAACTTCATCCTATCAATGCGTATTCAAGAGACATATTATTCTGATGTCATAATTATGTGCAGGAATCCACTTGTGAAATGAAACGTTCAATTGAAACCAGAGATAGAAAGCTCACTGTCCTATCTGAGAAGATAAACTCACATTTATTATTATTTGATTCAATAGAGAAGGAGGCATTTTCTATCAAGCATGTTGTGAATGATGTGCAATGCCTTTTGAATGAAAAAGAGGAAGTAGGCAAGTAGCTTTCTGAACTATTACTTATTCCAGGTGTCTGTTCATTTTTAGATTTTGACATAGGCCACTCATAATTTCATGAAAGTTGCAGTATCAGATTCCTTTTTAACTTTGTCTGCCGTATTCAGTGGCTGGCTTAAGGAGCAAACTGGATAAAGTCTCTACATTTGAAAAAGTTTTTGTTGGTAATTCTTTATACTCGTTCACTTGACTGAATTTGCTCTTCACTTATTATTATAAGATGTACCTGTGTGTGTGTCTGTGTATATGAATTTTAACCACATTTTTATGCATATACATATGTATGTTGTGTCTGTCACATCATATTTGTGTGTGCGTGCGCACGTTACTTTGGGTGAACTTTCATATCGTACTATTCTAGAGTGTATTTCATACATCAACTATTTGGACGCTGCCATAATGCTCATAAATTAATTTTCACTATTATAGGTTCACCTAGTACTTGACTTGTGGACAAAAGTGCTGTAATCCTATTATAATTTGTGAGGTCTAGAATTTACACCATTTACTCTGTTTCTTGTAGGGAAGATCCATTACCTGGAAAATAAACTGAAAAATGATGAGGATGAGTTACGAAGAAAGGATAGAATAATTTCAGAGCTAGAAGCACATCTGGAGGCAGAAAGAGCTAGCAAAAATTACCAAACTCAAATAGAAGAGATATCCGTACCACTACTGAGGATTCATGTGTTTATTGATTGATAAGAAATAACTTGCACTTTCAGCATAAGGTCTACTTTATGAGTTTTTTTTGTCTTAACTGGCCAAACCTTCAGAAAACCCTCTCAGCAAAGGATGTGGTCATACAGAATTTAGTATCTGAAAAAGAGGTATGAATTATAGATTTATTATTCTTTCTTTTTGCTTGTCCATGCTTGTTGGTTTTCTAAACTTATTTTAAGTTTCCAAAATCAGGCATTGCATTCTGAAGTGGGGAGTTTAGGCATTATCTTACAGAAGATTCAGGAAACTGTTACCAATATGAATCAAGAGGTTAGTAAAGGGTCTGATTTTGACACAGAATATTCTAGTCTTTATATTTGAAGCTGTCATATATTTTGCTCTTAAGAAACTTTCCAAAGCCATCGTGATTTTCATTTTAGATTACAAAATATTGTACCGATTGTGTCTATTAGGCCAGAGGGCATCCACCTGTGGTTAAAAATATTTTGGCAAGTAATGTAGGGAGTATTTCATAACATGATGGTTCTTCATAAAACATAGGGTTCAAATTTGTCCTAAAATTTGTCTAATATCTTAAGTTCTGCTTTGGTCTTAAAATTATTCTGCCAAAGCATTTAAATGCCACAGTTATTAGTGGTAATCTTGTCAATCTATGTTACATGTGATATTTGGTTTAATCTGTTTAAAATTTAGTAGTGTCTTGTAATGCCTCTAACAACCTTTGGTTATTTTCTTCCTCATAAATTCCCAGTGAATGCCTTGTGTGTGTGTGTGTGTGCGCTCTTTTAGGTTTTCTCTTTGTTGTTACGGTAAATTCTTTTTATGCTCCTTTTGTCCCCCTTTGCTACCTCTGTGAACTATCTTCAATTCTCATGCCAGGATAAAAGAGTTTTCTCATCAATACTTGAATGCCAAGAAAGATGCAATATAATTGTGACAAGGGATGATAATAGGTAAGGTACACACACACACATATATATTGTTATCGTTCATGTTTTGAGTAGTGGAGTACTTCCAAATTTAAAACTTATTAGCATGTGATAGCAAAAAAACTATCTTTATCCCTGTCTGGGATCTAGACAAATTAGCGTATTCATCCAATGGTCTCAATTTAGGTTTTCCTGGTTTAGCAGAAAAAAAAAAAACAAAAACGGGGGTGATCCTGGCCTAGTTGTTTTATAGTCACAACCTTGAATTTCAAGCAATTAAAATGGCACCCTCTACCCCCACAGAAATAACCTTTTAACATGTGTAAATGATTCTCGTATTCCTTAAGTGGGCATGGGTGCATGTGCATGTACTCCATAGTTCCATTCTCAAGCTCTACCCCAAGATACAGATTATATATCCTGAGAATAAAATAAAAGTATATTCTTGTAGGAGTTTTCAACAATGGTGCATGCAACTCAGACCCAAACAATCGGGATAATCAACTAATATTCTCTTTCCCTTTGATAGCTAGATCGTATTCTTAATGTGATACATAATGAATTTGTCTTATCAGGACTGAAGATGTGCCTCAAAGTAATATTGAAAAATCTCCAAGTAAGGCATCTGAGACAGGCTCTGCAGAAAATACAGGTTTATTCTGTCTACTTTCAGTTGTGTGTCCTGCTTTAAGGCCTATCCATAAAAGCTGAGTATATTAACAAATATTCATGTCAACTACCTTATCATATATTTTGAAATATGTGGTGTGTGTGTGTGCGCGCGCGTGTGTGTGCGCATCTAGCTATATTTAGCAAAAAAGAAGCAAGAATAAACTTGTCAGTAAGGTAACTTAAGCTTGCTATCTTGCTGATACTGTGGTAGGAAATGACATGCTGCTAACCTAAGGAAATCTAGGAGAATTAGGTTTTATCGAGGGAGATTCTTTCTTTCACATGTATCCTTTTATACATTAATCTGTTAAGTGATTTGCTAGGCTACTGTTGTTTCTGAAGAGGCACTGGATTTTTTGAATTTATAAAAATGATATCCTTTTTATGATCTGGTTTTTTTTAAGTTCCATGGTGGTTGTATTAGGAATGTACTTTGTTCCTATAGTAGCAGAGGAAAAATTCATCTATAATGGAGCAGCACCCATGTACAATATTACTAAAATCAAAAGCCACTTCAAGAATCATAGAAATTGGTCAAATGTATGCAATTAATATTTTAAATGAAGAATTAGTCTCATTTCATGCCATGTAAAGTACAAAATGTTGAGTGCTTTCAATGGCATTGCCAAAGCAACTACATACATAATGCAGATTACCACAAGACACTGCAAGTTAAAATTGATGCACACATGCATTCCCTTGTGGTTTTATGTATGGAAAAAGTTTAGCTCCAAACCGGTTTGGAGCTATGTTCCTCCAACTCATTGTGTGGCGATTAAAGAGATCATCCATTTGTAGTTTTAGTCACATAACTTTTTTAATGAGTCATGTGATTTGTTTAAACTAGTTTGGAGCTAAACTTTGTTCTGTATAGATCTTTAAAGAATGCCTAAGACAAGCATCATTTCTTAATATTTTGATGCAGCTTCACCTCTAAGTGATGAGTACAAAGAAGTTGCTGAACCCTTACGAGAGAACAATAACAGTAACTCCTGTTTGTCAGAGGCAAGTGGGTTGTTTTTTACTAGGCTGCAGATTCAGAAACTCTTAATGTGGTGACATGTTAAAAGAAAAGTATGGTATTATTATTACTATTTTTTTTCGTAAAGATTCATTGGACTGTTTGCCCGTTCTCCACAGTCAGCCTGCTCAGAGCCTCAATCCGCAGCTAATTTTCTAAGCATCTCTGTAAATGATGGAAAGGTATAGAGATAACTGATATTATGGTCAAGATGCAGAGCTATTTTCATGGAATTAACAAATTACTTGAAAGAATACTTAACTTGATGGAATATTTCAACACTTCAAACCTGTTCTAAGGCACCTGATGTCTAGTTCTGCATCCTTTTGTATGCATAGGAAAACCACACAAGGTTGGCACAACGTTTAGATTCTGAGTGCTCAACAACCCAAGCAGAAGCCTCAGAAGATCCAGGTTAGGTTCTTATGTCATGTTATAATATCATTTCATTTTCAATTGTGTCAACAATATTCTGGCAAGTAAGAAGATCTTCATAAAATTGAGGAGCACAAAGTATGATGAAGTAATGGCCTTTTAAATATGACAATGTATAGATAATTCCACCTGGCACTATCATATCCAAAAGCCTTTTATACGCTTAACATTCTTTGGGACTCAGTTTCCAGAAGAACAGCAATAATTATTTCATGTATTGGATATATCATATATACATCCTCCTTTGAGAGGAAGGATGTATATACCCATTGTATGTGCTGCGTATGTTCTGCTTTGGGACTGCTATATGTTTCTTGACATTCAAGTAGTAACTATTTCATACCATAAACTTAATTGGACCGGGTAGTTAGGAAAATGGTGAATTAGGCCCAATTTGCTTGATTTTTGGGCTGTCCAAAGCTATATGTGGTTTGCAATTAAAGCATTCGTTTCTTTGGGTAAGCTTCAATTCTTACCTCTTTTGTCTTTAGCTTTGTCAGACTTCACATGGGCTCCCCGCTAAAGTTGACTTTTTCCAATTTCCATCTCTTAGCCATGAAAGTGTTTGTCTTGTGCTTCATATTTTCTTCGTTGAACACAACTTTGTATGCATTAGAAATTTTGAATGGATATTTGCCAATAAAAGTCAACCTAAGGGAATCAGCCTGGTCCAAACTCCAAAATGTGGTAGATGAATTAAGCGGCTATCAGAAAATGCAAAAATTCAATCATGTTAACATCATCATCAATGTGTACAAAGCCAATTTGGTCAATTCTTTTGCAGGCCTAGTGTGTTGTGGTCCTATGAAAAATGGGATCTTTCTATTGGATTTTTTGGGTATTTGCAGGCACACCACAGAGTCAATCTCAATGTGCGGTTGCCATTTGCAGAATTGACACATCCAAAAATCGTAGAACCCTTGGTAATTTAATTAGCGGTTGGCCAATTTTAAATAATATAGTTGTACGAATATAGATAAATTATATGTATTCATTATTAAAAGAAGAAGATAAATTATATGTGGCAAATGCTTAACAGATCACTTACTACGGTATTAATTAATTTCTAAACTTCCTTTAATATGAATATTTTTGGCCTTTTGGGGGGTCAAAGATACAAAAGACGAGAATTTGATTATTATAAATAATAATTAAAAAATAATAATAAATTTTTTTATGGTAGATTTTTTTTTAATCAAAAGACAAGTCACAAGAGTACATAACTGCCAGCTAACATCTATATAAGAAGTTTAATTAAGAGAGAATAAACCATTATTTTCATATAAAAGTAAAATAAAAAGAGAGAAAATAAACCATAAGTAAGCATCCACACCCGGTTTTTCATTATAGATTTTCTCTAAAAAATGGCTACTGTTGTAGCAAAATTTCACCAAAAAAAAAAAAAAAAAAAACCTTCCACACCTAGTTGTTTATCATTGTTCAAAATTTTTTGCAAAACGTTACAGTATTCTATAGCACTTGTAAGTTGTAAATCTGTTATGTTCTTTTTCTATTCACTCTCTCTCCTCTGCTCTTTCATCAAATCTGCTGTGACTAATCTGGCTGACGATGGGTCATTGAACTTTGGGCTGTTGTGGGTCGTTGACGTGGAGGTTGCGGTCATTGAGCATTAGATCCATATGAATCTTATAATACATTTTAATTTATAGAGGTGCGGTGGCAGTTTGTACTAGAGGGTTGTGGTTGTATGGTGTCGAGGTAAGAGTACTCGAATATATGGCTCGACCCGAACCATTTTAGTCTGTTTAATACAAAACCTAAGGGAGAAATAAAAAGGAAAAAAAAAAGTTTTTTTTTTCCCCTTTTGTTTAAGGTAAAAGAGATATAACCTTTCAATAAAAAATTTATTAATATAACTATTACATTTAAAAAAAAAAAATTATTCAACTATATTTAGAATTCAAAATTATGTTAGATAAAAATTATATTTATTTATAAGTTAAAATGCAAAATTGACCCTCTAAGTTTCTTCAAATTTTATTTCAGTCCTCTAATTTTGCTTTCATTTATTTTAATCTTCTAAATTTTAAATTTATTCAATTAAAGTGTGTCAGCCTGATACGAACACGTTTATACTAAATACTAACAAAAAAATATCATGCTATGGGTCTATTTTGATACCGCTTATTACTGAAAATAGAAAACACTGTAACAAAATAATTTTTAAATATATGAATAGTACCGTAAGACTTAATTTTAAAGAAAAATTTGTTGAAATTCATATTTACGGATTTCGTAAACAGTATACAAGATCTACACAAAACGCCAGACGCAATTGAAAATTTCATTCACAGTGTTATCTAAACTCACACTATATGCATGTCGTGTTCACGGGTCATCATGTATAGTTTAATTATTAGAGATATTTATATATACACGTGCTATGAAATTCTCAACCATACAAGAGGTATCATTTATGCGTGTGCTCTTACCCAAATTAACTTTTCTTTTCTTCTTATCGTCCTTTCTTTTGAAGGCAATATTGTTTTTATCTGCGAATTTAGTAGTAGTAGTTGCAATTTTGTCTCAATCTTCTGAAAGAGGCAAACAAAGACAGTGCGCATAGCTGGCCTAAAAGAAAACAAATTTTTTTTTTTTGGATTGCCAAACCTCTCCTGGGCAAAACCCCGCTATTAGCTGGGAAAGTGTGCAGCTTTTCCTGTACGGTACGTGAAATGACAACTTCCCCTACCGACGCTTTAATAATGATCACGGTCAAATTTGGCTGCAATTATTTATTTTACCCGTTTCTTTGTAAACTTTGATCTTTGAATTTTTTTTGAGAAGGGAATATTTCTCTATCTTTTTTGGGCATAGGCAATGAGAACCTAGCAATAACAAAGCTTAATATATGTAAAACATTATACATGAATGTAGATAGTAAATGTTTATTTAAAGAAGTCAATAGAGCTATCATAACGTGTCATTGTAGGCATTAAGAAAACTAGGTTAAAGTCTTAGACTCTTTGGTTTGAATCTTGCCGTTGACACATGCAAGTTTATAATTTTTGAGAATGTTGGAAGAGATAACATTTTTGGAAAGATTTAATTGAAACTTTAATACAATACATAATCACTCACACCACTTAGCTCAAAATATTAATTCTAATAATTTGAGTCCAATTATGTTATTTTTTACCCATTGTACAAATTGATATTTGAAAAATGAATAAAACTACTAGTCTTTAATTTTAAAAAAAAAAAAAAAAATCCTTTAAGCTCCTTATTTTTCCTCTGTGCGAGACTTCCATTTATTTGCGTACGCTCAATAATTTATCTTTCTTGTGTGAGTCATTGTCTCTTTGTGGGATTAAAGACCCCTCTCTTGTTCTAGTTCTATGGGTATCTTCTTGTCTATGAGCTTTTTTTCTTCACCACTCGTCATCCATAGGCTCTTGTACACCATCCATGGGAACATGTGTCAACCATCAAAGGTCTAACACTAGAAACTTTAGGAGACTCACATTGAGCCCGCTTAAGTTATATTAATTGCTCAAGTTTCTTAAAGATTATTCTAATAATAATTTATTGCTTCAATCAATAAAAAAATTGAAAAAAATAGTATCCCGTGACATTATTAAATAAAAGCAATTTACCTAAAAATAGATAATAGTGGAGAAATACTTGCTTGATGCATAAACTAGGCCCATCTAAACTTTTGAATTTTTTTTAGATACACAATAAATTTTATACATATTATATTCACTTCATAATAATTGTTATTTATCATCAAGCTGAGACACCAATTAAATTTTGATATAGTCAAGTTTGAATGTCAATTTTTTATTTAATTACAAAATTTTTTACCAACTAAGCTTATTGTTTCGATAAAATTATAACTTTCTTTATTTATGAGAAGTTTAATTTGAAGCATTAGGCCATGTTTGGATGGTGAGTGATTGATATCTCATCACTCATCACCCAAAAATTATCACTCAAAACTCATCACCCTATAACTCATTTTTTATCACTTGAAAATTCCCAACTTATACCTAGTTCTATTTGGCCTTTAAACTCAGTTGAGTTTTCATTCTAAAAACTCAAAAATCTCAACTTTTTTTGGGATCTACGAACTGACTTGGTGCAGAATAAATAGAACATCAAACCCAGCACCCAACTGAAAAAAACCATTACCTTGCAAGTCACAAAACATCAAACCAATCCATCATAGCAGATTCGGCCATTCACACCACCAACACTTTCAACACCACAATAGATTACACTATAAAGCTTAGAAAGAACTAAAAGAGGGAAAAAAGAGGAGAAAAGATCGTGAAGAGCGAAGAAAGAAAGAAAGAAAAAGAAGAAAAAAGAAAAGAAAAAAGAAGAGAACCCAAGCTCAGAAACCCAGTGAAAAGGAAAGGAAAAAAAAAAAAAAAAAAAAAAAAAAAAAAAGCAACCAAACCCAAAAACCCAATGTGAAAAGGAAAAAAAAAAAAAAAAAGAGAAACCAAGCCCAGACCTAGCATGAAAGAAAAAAGAAGACAACAAGGTGATGATGAAGAGTACAAAAAATCAAAGAACAAAGAAAAAAAGAAGACGTCTGGTATGATGAGAGAGGAGAGAGGCATTTGAGTAGTGTAGCCGTTGGTGGAGTGGTGGAGAGAGCAAAAGACCTGAGTTGGATTTGACTATTCTTTGCTGTGGGTCCATGTGTTTCTTAAGAAATTACCAAACTGCCACCATTACTTGGTTTTCATAACTTAAAAATTTATTTTCAGTTTTCATTATTCATCACTCAATTTAGTAAGAATTGAAGGACAAAAACAAAAACTCTAAACAAATTCAAACAAGTGTTACTTTCATGGGATCCACCAATTTTAAGTTATGAATATGAAAATTCAGTGAAAAGGGATGAAAGCAACCAAATTCTAAAAACCTCCCTTGATAGCCTTGCTCATAGGTTTCCACACCCAATCAGCTCGTTCAATGCTGCTATATAAATATAACAAACAAAAAGAAAAAACCTCATTGAATGCTCTGACTAATTAATTACATTGTGAGCTGATTAAAGATTTAAGGACAGTGAAGAAGTAGTACTGAATGATAGTAGTAGTAATTAGTTTATCAGAGGCTGTACAGCGTTGAACTAAGAAATGTGGAAACGTGAAGTATGGGCATTGGCCAGAGAGCCAAAAAGAGAGCATTAATGAAGTAAATAAATGCTCTCTCGTAAAAGGTGTACCCCCAATGTGTGGGCTGCAGTTACTTCCTGGCTGCTTTCAATGGTATCTATTTTGCATTTAGAGCAACCTAATGTATGATTCTCATGCGCCAGATGATCCATCCATGGATTCATGTCTAGATTGGTAGCAGAGTACGACACTCAATTATTGACCATTGGAATTTTTTTGTTTTAATAAAAAATAGTTTAGATATAATTTATTTTACTGAAATTGAAAAATTATTATTAAAACTACTATAAATAAAAATAAAAATTAATTAAAATAATACAGTGAAGCATATAAATAGTACCAAAAAGTATAGTGAAACTTATAAATAATAGTAAAAATAAAATGAATAATGAAAATTTTTTAATTTTTAATTTCAATCCAAACGTACACAAAATGTCAACTTATGATGGTCCTCCATATAATTGTTCTTTAAACTATTTATTTAGATTGAAGAGTAAGACAATGCAGAAAAAAGTAGAGTATAATTTGTCAAGATTGGTCTATTTTCGGTTAAATCTATCATACTTTTTTTTTTATAGAAAATTCTTAAGTACTTCCAAAATATGGAGAAATTGTGTTTTCTCCTCTCACATTTATGGTGGACCTTATTGTGAATTTAATGAATAGACCCCCCCATGAATGTAAGAGGAGGGATCACTATTTTCCGTGCTCCGGGAGTATTTAAAAATTACTCTTTCTTTACTCCCCCTACCTCCTCCCTCAATCCAAACATAGACCAATTGGTTTTTAGTGTAGGCAAATATCAAATTTAATGAATAGACCCCTCCATGAATGTAAGAGGAGGGATCACTATTTTCTGTGTTCTAGAAGTATCTAAAAATTATTCCTCCTTTACCTCAATTCAAACAGTGACTAATTGATTTTTAGTGTCGGCAGATATTAAATTCAAGTTATTTTATTCCACGATAAAAGACCCTATTAATTGAATTTACTTAATTTGCACTTTTTTTTTTTGGAATTTAATTATTCCGGATCTATGGATTATGGGTGGATTTTCCATTCCCTTTACGTAACAGATGATCCATCGATGAATTGATGTATGGATTGGTAGCGGAGTACGACACTCAATTATTGACTAATGGGGAATTCTCTTTTGTTTTGTTTGTTTGTCTTTTTTTTTTTTGGGGGGGGGGGGGGGTGGATTTAATTATTGCTAATATATGGACTATGGGTAGATTTCCCAGGCCCTTGCATAACGTTTATGATTCGTCCGTGAGATAATTTTGCAACTGTTATGACACACCTATGACATTATTTGAGTTTTCAATAAATAAAAAAACATCTTTTGAGAATTTTTTTTGGGAATAATTCAATAAATAAAAATAGGGGATTCCGGATTTGAACTCTAAATATTCTTTTTGAAAAGAGAAATAATATATCCACAACAATTTTACAATAAATTCTAAGTGGTGGGTTATTATTGGTTATTATTATTGGGTTAAAAAAGTAATCTCAGTGCTAAATTCAAATTTGAACCAATAATAACTAACTACCCATGATTTGTTATAAAAATGTTGTAAACGTAGCACCTCTCTTTTGAAAATATCAATAAGTGTCAACCAATTAAGCTATAAGAATTTTGACAAAATTATTTGAGATTAAAGCAAAAAAGTTAGTTAGTTAGTTATAACATTGAAAGAAAATAAAATAAATTATATAAAAAAATATATAAAACTAATTATATTTCATTAGGTGTAGTGTAATAAGATTTTCAATTAAATTTAAACACATAACTGTATTACATCTAATTGTTCTTAAAAAGATAAAATTGAATATGTTTCATTAATCAATACAAGCAAGTGTTTGAATTTAATCAAGGAACCTATAAGATACTAAGATTTCTAGTGCAATAAAAATGATGTTATCTTTTTAAATACTAATAATTAAATTCAACTATGTGTTTTCTAGTCAATACAAAAACCCAGTTGAATTTAGTTGGAGAACCTATGGTATACAACACAAGAAATTGTACCTAAGTTTTAACCTTTATTATTACTAGCATATAACCCATGCAAACCCATAGATGCATTTAAAATTAAACACAATTTTTATTATAAAAATATAAATTTTTATTAGTCAAAATTTTTTTTAAAGCATGTAACACATGCATACGCATGGATAAATTTAAAATTAAACATAATTTTTATCTTAAAAATATAAATAATTAGTCAAATTATTATTTTTTAAAGTAAACATCACATATTAAAATTCTTACCTAAATTTAATACTACTTATAATTTTTTTTTCTAATTTTTAATAAGATAGAACATGTGTGATATTTGTTGTGTGGTGATTTTTATTGAGTATATGTGATTGGTTTTTTTTTTTTTTAATAAAAATTTTATAATTCATTAATATTAGATTGTTAGTATTTTACAATCATTAGCTCACTTGGCACAAATATTAAAAAACTTAAGTGGACACATAGCACAAACTTAAATGGATAATTATGGTATGGTTCTCACATAAATTTAGACACATGTCGCAAAATTGTATTCTAATTTTAAATTTTAATTGAAATTTCTTTGAGTTTTGCCTATTAATATATATTAGCTTGTAACCTCATGTATATGTATAAATATACTTAAAGATATACAATAAGATGCATAATATAATTTTTATATATATAATTTAAATACTATTGATAGCCATTTTTATATTTTGTTAACTTTTTCAAAAGTATTGTAAGAATATAATTAAGTATAAAATGTAAACTGTCCATATTTAATTATTTATTTTTATTACTTCTTATTTTTTGTTATTGTGAATTACTTTTTTTTTTTTTACGATTTATTTATTCTAAACTCTTAAGTTTTTGTACTCAGTAACACACTTTTTTTTTTTTGAGAAGGTACTCAGTAACTCACTTGGATGAATATTTATGATGTGATCCTACATTTGATTTTAAAATTAGAAAATAAAACTTTCTAAAAATAAATAATTTAGGATACATGGTGTAAAATTGGACTCTAATTTGAAATTCTAATTGAAATTTTTTTGAGTTTTGCCTATTAATATATATATATATATAAATTGGAAAAATATACAAATTCTCACATGGTTTTCTTGTAATACATGAAAATTTTAAAGTTTTTAGTGTAACACTGTACTCTTTTGGTACTGTAGTTATTTTTCTAAAACTAGATATAGTCAAGAAGATATCCAAACCTATTGATCCTTGAGGTGATTGCCTCAATTTTTTACAGCCTCTCCACAAGGACCACAACTCGGTTGTGGCTACTTATCTCTCCTATTATTGCATGTACAGAAGCCACAACTCGGTTGCATATTTTGTTCTTTCAATGTCTTTTATGTAGGCCAATTCTCCAGCTCACAATTTGGCTGCGTGGGCCTTCTATAATCTATATTATATTTAGGTTGGAACCATCCCTATTTCTTATCTTTTACCCTTCCCCTCTTTTGTTTCAATAAAAATTCAGTTTTCGGAATTTAAAAAAATGGGATTTAGTCTAGCTCTAGCCTCCTAGGCCCAGCATTTGAGGCGGCTGGCACGATTAAGCAATTTGACTTAGAATTCAACAAAACATGATTTTCCGTGTGGGTGACGATTGATGCAGAACCATAAAAATGTCAGAAAATGACCACTTGATACAGTATTACTGAAGGTCTAAACTCTAAAGTATCAGAGTATCAATAAGTCCAAGGAGTCAAGGACACGATAATATAATTGTTTACTAGGCTACAGTGATGGATGTCCTTAAAATCATTGTTAATAAATTATAATGAAAAAGTTTTGATATTATTTTTATGGGAAATATAAAAAGTTGTTAATAAAATTAATTGTTTCATTATTTTTTATAAAATTTTTTATAAGGTAACATATTATAATTATAGTGGGAGATTTATGTGAAAGTGATGTTATATCAATCACAATTTATCATGTCAATAACTCGAACTTTTTTTTTATTAAAAAAATGAAAATGCTAGTATACGATTATGATGGGTTATCATATCATAACATGGTGAAGCCTCGTGCATACAATAACCTTGCATGGTAGATGAGAATCATTACTATAAAAAAAATCGAATTTTGGGTAAAGTTTTAACTTTTGGGTTAAATATATTTTTGTTCATTAAGAGATGTGTGTACTCACAAAAAACATAATTGTTACTTATGTGTTCACCCCTTAGACAAGATTGTAATCCATAAGAACCAATAGAAAATTGTTGTGTTTTTATCATTACTTGAATTTTTTAAAATTTTATTTTATCCATCAAAATTTATATATTAATTTTGTGACATGCCAAATCACTGTTATTATCATTCTATTTTATAGATAAATATTGGAGGACAGGAAAGATGAAGTTTGAATCATAGACATGTGGCGACATAAATGATATCATTACTATTGTCATTTTGAAAAATGAAAATTACCACTTGATGTCATTGTTGTTTATCCTTGACTGGAAACTTAGCCATCATGAGCATAAATTCTATAACATCATTGATTATTTAAAATTTTGGAAAAATAATTATAATATTTTTGTCTCACAGAGTTTTAAACTTTATTGTTGCCACTCGAGCGATGCGTCGCTATATGAATTTGGATCCACGTTGTTGCAAGACAGGGCCCTTGCCACTTCATGTACACCACATTAATAGCAGCTGTTTTGTCAACATTAATTTGTAGATCTCGCCTAGATTAAATATATGGAGGAATAAAAAAATAAAAAAATTTTACGGCATGCCATTTTAAAAAACCTATTTAATTGTCGGTATATGATACAAAATCCTATTAGCATAGTGACATAGTCTAGAATTAAGTATGAATATTTTTTTGGGTTAACTTATGGGGAAAATTAACATGGTTCTCCCCCACATTCTATAATGTGATTGATTTTATTTTTTCAAAAACATATCATCCATAACTAAGCTAATTATTTTAGAGAAGAAACTATGTATGATGTGCTTGGTATTCCATGTGTGACCTCTAAAAACCCTTATCCATTAATAATGTTAAATAGTAGTACTTATGTCAATATGTTTGTGTATTGATACGGCCACTTACTCTATCATATTAGCATTAATTGCCCTCATCAACTGCCATCCCTTTTTACTAAATAAGCCATCATTGTACATTATTGGTTAAAGTAATTTAGAAGCATGTACCCTCAATTGGCCTTAAGGAATGGTACATTAGTAGGACCTCTCCAAATTAATTTTTAGGGAATTGGTTACCAACCCCCAATCATAAACCCTATAATTACCCATTATCACATGAATAAAATTACATTTTTTTCCCCTTCAACCACTGCTACACTATTATTTTTCTAGAATCTCTTCACTTATTTTAACCTTCTAAGTGTTCCCGATCAATCCCACTTGTTGTTGGTTTGAAGCCTAGGAATAGGTTGTTTCACCTGATGAATTTCTCTACTCATCTCACCACCCGCTTTAGTCAAAGTTCTTGGCATGGTTCATTTTTTTAGAAATTCTCCCTTACAAATTTTCATATCATTTTTATTATATTTAAATTATGAGGATAAACAATTTCTAAGGTAATTTCACTATGCATTTCTAAAAAATTAAACATTTATTTATAGTTATAAGAATGGTTCTATCTTGCCACACACGCCATCAACATTTAAACAAATATGAATTAACACTATTTATTACCTTAAGTATTGCGCAAGTTCTCAACTCAATTGGTATCTATTAAAAATAGTAATGATACTATAGAATTTTAAGATAGAGCTATAATTGATTTGTAATTTGAGAATGAACATAGACGTTTCTTTCAATTCCTTTTTTATTCCTCAACATGACCAATTAGTGTTATTCTTTGCATTGTCTTATCATTATTTCATTCCCAAAACTCTCTTTACCCTCCACCGAACAATTGAATGGTCTTCATTATTCTACACGCAGCACAAAATTTTTGACTTATTCGGTTCACAACATTGTAAGTTTCTTTCAAACACACACGACTTATTAGTGGGAATCAAACAAGAAAAGAAGAAGTCATTTTGGGAATATTATTATTATTACATCATTTACTATAATGCTAAAAATACACATCCACACACAAATAAGGAATAAGTTGATAAATATATATAGCAAACACAAGCTGCGCAAACTTTCATTTCCTTTACGTTTTTTGGGCTAAAGTGACACGTTTTTATTTATTATTTATTTTATGGTAGGTGAGTTGTTTGGAATAATATTAATTTAGAAGAGAAGAGAACTCCCCTGAGTGTTGACAAATATTCTCAGTTACCAACCATTGAAAAAAAAGCAGCATTTAGGTAAAACCCACTTCACGCAAGCTCGGTTTCATTATTATTCATTTACTTACAAATTTGATAACATAATTGTTTTTATTGATGTGACTGGTTTATAGCACAAAAATTGGTATTAATTATTGTTAAAATAATGTTAATTCATTAAGAATTTATATAAAAATTATATATGTTGTGAATATTTTTATGTCTTAATGAATAGAATACTATTTTATTGACTAGAAATACCTGTACAAAATACAATAATACCAGCAAACACCTAAACACAACATAGTATTCAAACTACTTCTCAACTAAGTCATTACTCATTGGAGGACCCATACAAAATTACAAACCAATGCATAAGAGTAACATCACAAACCCACCAATATACTTTACTTTCTTTTCATACCTTCCTAGACTGAGTTCTCTCCAAACAAACTCTTTAAACTCCCATTTTATATTTTTATTGAACGTAGATTTTGATAAATCCATCAATAAATTGCATTTTCTTAATATATTTTCTATACTTACAAAATTTTAAGAAAATAAAAAATTAATAACCATGTCATTAGTTAAATGTTTAAATTTTAAGTTTTTGAAATCTTAAATTATATTTAAAAAAAAATAATTTTTGGATCAAATAGTAATTATGTGATACCCTAATTTGATTGACCATGTGTGTTATGTGGGTGTGTAATGAGTTTTACATCGGGCATACTAGGTAGATTTGGGTTTTAGTCTCAATTATAACTAGTCTTTTTTAAGTATAGGCAAGTGTAACTAAGTCGTTATAGTAATTAACATCTGATTTGAACCTAATTTTACATAAATTTTATTTTAATAAGAAAATTGTAATTTTATTAAGATGAAGATAAAAACATTACATTATGACTCAATGCTAACTTAATCAGAATAAAACTATATATATATATATATGTTTCTGGATTCAGATATTTTAGATTTCCTAAGATACTCTACCAATAAATTTCTTTAAATCCTAACTACTCTTTTATGATATAAGGGCCTAGATTTTGCCATGTCAGCATTCTATTAACAATACTCTTAAAATAATAAAATAATATTGCAAACAAAACAATTAAGATTATTGGTAGTGGAATGCTGCAAGGTTGTCAAAATTGGGATCTTATGTAGGATCGTTAAAGGTATGTGAGATTGTAAATCGGCGAATCGGATTGTGAATCGTAAAATCCTACATATTTTCAGATTTAAAGCAAAAAACACATTGATAATGACTTTGTATGTTGAATAATTATGTAAATTATAAATTCACCCATAAAAAAACTAAGATTTGTATCATATGATGTAATTTGCATGTCATATATCACTAAGTCTATATTAACAAAACAAATATATTTAAGTTCTGACCCAGTGTATCTAAAAAGTTCAATAAATGTTTAATTAGCAACCAAATATCAAAATATTTATCAAAACATATGAAAACTATTTTCCAAGTTCTAAGTTTCAAGTCTGAAATCCAAAATATGTTAGCAAATGGAAACTAGCTAACTACAATATGAAATCCAAAAGCAAGATGAATATTAAGGTGAAGTGAACATTTAATTAATCTTATTCTAAGGTTCTTATAATAGTCGTTCTAAATTCCTAATCATCATCATCCATTTCATCATCTATGTAGACATTACATATTTGTATACTAGAGCTGCAAAAGATATCAAGATACAATTTCACACTCAACTATTCAAGTTATACCACTTAGTTACAATTAAAGAGCATGCTCAAAAAAAATTAATTAATCAATATAAAAACACAAGCATAACTGATAAAATTATATATAAAAAAATATTTTAGTAATATTAGAACCCAAATTATTATATTGATCAAACAAATTTAACAACATTATAACTTAAAAGGCAGTAGAGCCAACATCAAATTCTTTATTTAGAAATGATAAAGTATTCATTTATTTTGATTACAAGTGAGCTAGAAACTAGAAAACATTTGCTTAGCTTAATATAATTTTATAAAATAAAAAGTCATACCATCACAATATGAAAAAATAAAAACCCTTAAAGTTTCATCAAAACAAAAAATTTTATCCCATTAAAAAAAAAACCAAAAATTTATGTTTTTGGTAGGATCAGTAGGATCCCATATGATCCTACGATCCTATACCATCTTACGTACGATCCTAGTGCGATCCTAAACGTTTTGGTGAGGTGAGATCGTAAAATCATGCGATCCTATGATCTAGATCGTGATTTTGACAACCATAAAATACTGACATGGCAAAATCTATATCATTAAATAATTAAAAAATAGTTAAGATTTAAAGAAATCTATTTGGTAGAATTCTCTAAGAAATCTATAGAATCTGAATCTGTTATAAAGATAAAAAATATCCAATTCAATGATTAAAATTTCAAAATACATGTCCACGATAAATTCTCAAGGTGTGAATATTTTTAATCAAATTTTATCCCTCCTAAAATTTCATTTTCCTTTTTAAAGTTTTTTCTCTAATATATATATTTTTTGGTTGTAAAATATAAAACCTTGTAATCAGTAAAAATGACATCAACAAGTTGGCCGACCTCCTCATAATAGATGGTCTAGCTAGGCAAAGCTTTTTTGCCCTGACAAAATTTTGGACTGGTTATACAAACATAGAATCATCATAGATAATGAAAAATTGAAAAAAGAGATACATTATAGTTGTACAAGACACAAACACACACACATTACGTCAAAAAACTGTGTAACATCAATAACATCAGCAGCAACAACAACGTTAGGTCAGGTAGTAGTTGCTAGCTAGCTAGCTACTAGCAGTATATAGAAAGAGTACAACATTTTGAACGAAGCAGGTCCACGAAACTCAGTGCCAACACACACAAACACACACACACGTTTGCTTAACCATTTCTGCGCCCACGTGGCATATTCATTTCACACCCTGTGGGTCCCACCTCCCACTATTGGCAAATGCCTATTGCTAAATAGTAAAAAGGGCAATTCTAAGCCTTTTTAATTGCCCTTTTCACGCTGCCACCACCTACAACAATAAATAAAATAAAATAAAGAAAGATTGCCATTGCTCATTATTGCATCATCAGGTACCTCTCTCTACACCAATGTAGAGAGAAAAAAAACAACAACAATTTCTATGCATTTTTTCATACGGAGAAAATCTAGCACTATAACATTTTATGCCACAATTCACTCTAATGCAATAAGTTATGAATTGTTGAGGAAAAGTGATTAACAGATACGATAAATTAATAGACTGTGAATAGTTGAGAAAAAATAAAGATAAATGATGACGCAAAAATAATGATTCTAGAACTTATTTTTTTCATAAGGGTTGAGTTTACAAATTGCCGTGGCACAAAAATAATTGATATAGAATTTGTTCTTTTCATATTTACTTGTTTTTATCTATATTTATTTTTGATATTATCCTTTTAATTTATTTACCAATAATGACATGCCAACTGAGTGAAAGTTTTTTTATAAAACTTAAAAGACAAAATACAACATTTGGTTTTTTCTTTTGAGAACCCAATAATAAAAGGAAGAGAATTTCACAAGCGGTAGCTTAAAGCTTAAACTCTCTCTCTTTCTCCCACTTCAATTTACTATCTTCCTCTAGAATTGTTTATATCTTTGTGTTGAAGATAATGGTGGTGGTTGCAGATTGATCTGAGAGAGAGAGAGACATGGGGGCGTGTGTTTCCGCGCCTGAAGGGTGTGTTGGTGGGAGATTGAAAAATAGGAAGAACCGGAAAAGGAGGAGAGTAGGAGGACTCAAACAAAAGGTCCCTTCTCGTTTATCTGAGGGATCACTGGACAGGGTTGATAGGTCTGCACCATCTGATAGATCCTATGCCAACCCCACTTTCCAAGGTTTCATCTTTCTTCCTCTCTTTATGTTTTTGTTTTTTCTTTCTTTCTCTAGAATGGTCTTTGGTATAAGTTGTGGGATAACATGAAGAGCAGGTGGTGTTTTTAATTATTATTATATTGATAAATTTAAGATTTTTATTTTTGGGTTTGTGTTTTTTGTGTGGATTTATTGGTGGGTTATGTTGTTGGACATTTTCTTTTGTTGGTTTTGTTTTATGGTTTGGGTTATAGAAGGTGTGTTTTGGATTGCTAAGAGTACAGCTTTTGGAAATTATTTGAGTCTGCTAATCTGTTATAGCATGAATGTACACTTGTTTTAAGTGAGAGAGAAAAAAAAAAGTGGCATTTCTTTACAAAAGTGACTCAATTATTGAGTTTTGTGATGATAGGATGCTGGGGTAAAGTACACGTAAATTATTAGTTGGTTTTCTTCTGTTTTGAGCTTTTATGCAAAGAAAGATATTTCTTTATGTGGGGTTTTGATCTATATATTACAAGAATAATCTTGGTTACCTCAAGTTATCTGCAATTTTCTTTACATGCAACTTTGTTGGTAAGCTCAGAAAGTTGAGGATAAGTTTGAGTTGCTTTTTGTTAACATTGGTAGTTGAATAGAATGTGGTTGATTAAGAGGGGGATAGATTATATTTTTTGAATTGATCAGTGATCCAGATGGAAATTTTATGAATTTGATTGTTCTTGACAGCTGGAGGAGATAAATCACTTTGTCCTTGATTCTTAGTTTACTGGGAGATTAGCATACTGATTTTTAGCAATTGTACCCTGATAACTAATTGACCTCAATAGGGGACTTTGAGAGTCCATTTCTAGGTGAATTGATGTACCAATCATAGGAAATTGTCTTTTGCAGATATAATAATTGTGAAAGCCCTCCATGTATAACCATATTGCATTTGGTTTGAGTTGTCTCAGTGCTAGTTAATGTGCCAAGAACTGGAAATGGTATTTTGCAAGGGTTATGAACAAGACAGCCTTACAATTTGATATTGTTGTGAGAGATGGCTTCTGTAACTGGATTTTTAGGTCTGAAGTTCAATGTGCTTGGATCAAAAAGCAATATGGTTTGCCTGTCTAAGAGACTGTGCATTGAAGTTTTTGAAATGCTAACAGTAGTTCTGGTCAAGTGGCAAATGAACTTTTGATATTGGGCATGTCTATAGGATAACCATAGGAGTGACTGTCCTATGAACTGAATATCACAGAGCTTCCTAATTATGGAAAGAAAGCTGTCATTGGAGGTTTGCTAAGTAAACAGCTAAGAATATAAATTTGTTTTTCACTGACAATGTAACATGAGGTGTATAATCTAGAAAGGTGGACCTTCTCATGGATTTAAGGCTTGCAGTGATTAGGTTATCAAAAATAAAGACCTGGAACATTAGGGGAACTTGCGAGAAATATGCAATGTATAAAGCTCATTGACTTCTCCAATAAATCTGCTTTATCAGTCACATTGAAGATATTGGAGCATAATCTTGCTTGTTATTCTTCTACTTTCTTTATTCTGAAACTTTTGCCATTTTTTGAACATATGATGAATTAGGAGCCAAAATTTCCCTGAAATACTAGTCTAGCTTTGGCTAACCATGTAATTTAGCATCGAATTCTCAAATTATGTGTCACTCTGATTTTCTTATATCATTCCCCTGATTCTGTTCAATATGATGACAGGATCAGGACAAGTTGAAGAGGCATGGTTTGATTCAGCTGCAATTCTGGAGTCTGACTGTGATGAAGATTACCAAAGTGTTGCAGATGGTATGATTTTGTAGATACTTAGACTCAAATACAAATGAGGATTATTTTCCTTCGCTTTCTGATAGAAGAGATATGTTTATATTTGACTTATGCATACCAATGATATCTGCAGATGTGTTATCTCTGAACGGCTTTGAAGGTGCATCCGTATCAAGTATTCCATCTCTGAGAGATGCCAATCATTGGGACCATAATCTCAATAACCATCATACTTATTCCACCAATCATATGCAGAAACCGGGGGATTTGTCAACAGGGAATTCTGCACTCGACTCTGTTAATGAGCTTTCTAGATGTGGACCTTCAAATGAAGCAAACCATCCTGTGTACCTTGATGAAGTCTCCTCGTCTGTGGATGGAAGTCCTGGCAAGGAGGCAGGAGTGTTAGATAACTGTGGGATTCTTCCAAGCAACTGCTTACCTTGTCTTGCATCCACTGTTTCTTCAGTTGAAAAGAGAAGATCATTAAGTTCTAGTCCACCAAGTTCGAGAAAAAAGGCTTCCTTAAAGCTTTCCTTCAAATGGAAAGATGGAAATGTGAATGGCCCTCTATGTGAGTATTGAGATTGTCAAATTTTGACACATTAGTTTCTTATGGATACAAACATAAATGGACCTCATAGAAAATCCAGCTTTACATCATCCCTAAAAAAAAAAAAAAAGCTTTACGTTGGGAGAATATATGTAGAATTTAGATAGAGTGCAGTTTATCAATTTTGGTTTAGCATTTTCGTTCTACTAGATTGATGTGTGGTCATTCCAAATCCTTCTTCCTCCAAATAATTCATATTGATATTGATGGTGGTAATTTACACACACACACACGCACACACACACACTCACACGTGTATATTGTGGTGCTCAGTAGTAGTATAATTACATGGCATATACACAAGTAAATGCTTTCAGAGAGAAATATAAAACATGTGCAAGTTGAATAAGTTTAATTAATTATTTCTTTGTATGATTACAGTTTCCTCGAAGATGCTACTGGAAAGGCCAATAGCAGGTTCCCAAGTACCTTTTTGTCCAATAGATAAGAAAATGCTTGATTGTTGGTCACATATTGAGCCAAGTACTTTCAAAGTTCGAGCTGTAAATTATTTTAGGTAAGACTGAGAACACAGTACTCAATTGTTTTATATATGCATAATTACATGGCATATACACAAGTAAATGTATACATATTAAAATAGTGATTGTACAAATGCAAGTATGCTCTTACACTTAAAGTTTACAAATCCCCATAATGAGACTTCATGTAAACGTAGTTGGATCTCTTATAAATAGAGTTGTTGCAATGCTAAACTATTTATTGTGGAAATCGGCCTTTTGTGTGACAGGGACAAGAAGAAGGAGTTTGCTTCTAATTATGCTGCATATTATCCCTTTGGTGTTGATGTATTCTTATCTCAGAGGAAAATAACTCATATAGCTCGTTTTGTGGAACTCCCCTCTGTTAATTCTTCTGGAAACCTCCCTCCTCTTCTCATTGTAAATGTCCAGGTATACCTTTTTTCTACTTTTGATTGTTCTCCATGTTGTATGAACATGCTGGTAAGTGTTTGTATGTGTCATTTGTCTTTTTAGTAGTTAGAGGGTGGAGATTAGCTTAAAAATTCTAAGTATCTTGACACCTGTTGTTATGTATGATATCCAATGCCTTTGCTGGCAGCCCAGCTTGTGTTTTCAAGAATAAAAGTTGTTTTATTTGGGAATTGTGGTCAAAAAATTGAGAAATGTAAGAATTTTGAATTTGTGAAATATATTTTACCATCACAGGGTAAACTTTTTCCCCTTGAACACGATTCGAGCCTTAAACCTATCTAATCATCCCTGTAACATGAGGCAAGACCCATAAACTGATATGGAAAATATATCTTGCTTGCTTTATTAGATTTTGTCCCACCTCTTGAGAGCTTGAATTTTTATACTTCAGGTGCCAAAGTTGCAACTTCTTTCATTGTCCCCCTCCCTTCTTTTTGATAAGCAAATTCTTTCATCATTATCCTATTTGTGATTGATTGGTGAGGGTCATTAATGCAGATACCTCCAGTTCATAATGAAATTAAATTGTGCTTGCATTCTACTAGTTATAAACTAACAATTTAATTTGTCAAAGCCCTAATCCTTTTATTTGGGCCTGGCATAAAAGCCATTTTAGTCTCCTAAAGAGTTGTGCTGAGTCCTCTCTCTCTCTCTCTCTCTCTTTGTTTTCTTTTACTCTTGAAAGACAGGAAGGCAATTTTTTTATTTAACTTTCTGATTCTCCCTCCCTTGTCCTTCTTGTGCCTTTAAATTGAGCCTATGCTCTAATTCTCGTTGGGAAAAATTAATGGTTTTTATTGCATACAAGCAAACCATATTTGACTGTCTCTCAATCTTTATTTATTTATATTTTCTAAACTTTTGAATTTTGTTTGTTATCATCACGTCTCAACATGCTCAAATGTGTTTTTCTCATTTATGTATTCATGTTTCTTGGCTGGTTAGCTATCATTTCAAATTAAGAAGGACCCATAAAGCATATTTTCTTCATAAACTTTACCTAGGCATTTTTCTTGAGGCTTATAGAATTTTCCTTTTTTTTTTTTGGTTGTTGTTGTTTTTTTTTTTTTTCCCTGTACATTCTGATACCGGCCTTTCTACAGGTTCCGTTGTACCCTACCACAATTTTTCAGGGTGAAACTGATGGAGAAGGAATGAGTTTTGTATTGTACTTTAAGCTTAATGAAAGTTACGCTAAGGAGCTTCCATCCAATTTTCAAGAAAATATCAGAGTAAGAAGGAGCATTTGTAACTTTGCATTCTAGTCTGGTTTCTTCTTATAATGATAAGATAAGCTCTATGATTTTCACATCAATGCACTCTAGTTATAACTTAATGGTCTCATTTTTCACATCATAATCTGTTTAATAAAAGGCACGTTGCAATTTTCCTATGGTGCCTATCTGTCTGACAACATATCTTCCCTGTTTTGTGTTTGATAGTATTTAAAAAAATTAAAATGGAAAAGCGAAGTAATCAATTCTTTCTGATTATCTATGTTTCCATTGTTTCACATCCATGCTTTTGCAACAGAGGTTAATGCACGATGAAGTTGAAAAAGTGAAAGGGTTTCCTGTTGATTCAATTGTACCCTTTCGGGAAAGGTTGAAGATATTGGGCCGTGTTGCAAACGTGGAAGATCTTCATTTGAGTGCGCCAGAGCGGAAGCTTATGCAGGCTTACAATGAAAAACCTGTTCTTTCACGTCCTCAACATGAGTTTTACTCGGTAAGTTTGCATCCAACCAACTATATTGGTTAATAGTGAGTTCATTCTAATTTAATTCTCTTTAAATGAATGGTTTTTTTTCTCTTTTAAAAAGGTTTGAGTTTATCTTAAAAAGGTGTCAGAATTCAATATCTTTACATTTTTTTAGTTACTGATACAATTGTTTTTAAAGACTCTACAATGTTGGTGTGGCAATGATGTTGCCATCTATTTCATGATCTTGCATATAATAGGTCCGCATCATGACAAGATATTTATAGCAAGAAAATTCTGTTGTAGATTTCATGGAACATACTTTAGTGTTGAAAAAGACATCCTCTAGTGTTGAAAAAATCCATTGTGTTCTACATAACAATTAATGAGTCAAATGTGTGAGTTCATGTGTGTTTTACACAATATCTTAATTTATTCTATTTGTTTTATGTTGCAATGTTTTCTTCAAAATCTATTTGAGCAATCAAACGACATTGGATTACAAAAGATTACCTCTACGTTTCTCTTCTTGGTTACAGGGAGACAATTACTTCGAGATTGATTTGGATATGCACAGATTCAGTTATATCTCTAGGAAAGGGTTTGAAGCATTCCTGGACAGACTAAAGATCTGCATCTTGGACGTTGGCCTCACTATTCAGGCAATTTTTTTTCTCTATAATGAAATTTGTCTCCCCTGTAAAATATTTTCTTTTTATAATACATTATTCTAATTTTGCTTTTGGCTTTCTGAGTGCTGTGCTAATCTCTGCCTTATCCGTGGATTCTAAAACAGGGAAACAAGGCTGAAGAGTTGCCAGAGCAGATCTTATGTTGTATACGACTAAACGGAATTGACTACATGAATTACAGGCAACTGGGGAATAATCAGGAGCCCCTTTGAAATTATTACAATTACTAAAACAATGTAAGGCTTAAAGGTTAAAATTAATAAAGGCTAATTTTAGAGAAATTCTCTTATATTGTGTGTACCTGTATAAACTCTTGTACTCTTTAATGATTAAAGATCCTGACTGTGAATCACAGCATGAGTGGAAGCAAGTACTGCTCCAATTGAGGTTGAGAAAATGACAAGATTCGCATAATATGGTCAGGTCATGTGCAATGGAGATTGAGTAATGCACTTGTGAGAAAGAGTTAGAGTTGAGGGAGTAAAAAAGAGGTAGTTGGAAGTCTAAAATAACATGTGTAGAACTGGTGAAACAGGATATGTTGAGTATGGTGTTAGATAGGAAAGAATCTTGAGTAGACTGTGGGTCAAAAGTGTATATACTCACTCCATACAATTTCGCAAATGGGAAAAAAGCACTCAGATTCCTATCTTCGCACTTGAAGCATGGGGAATTTAATATTTAAGTGCTAAATTACTTGTCTTTCCTGATGCAATGCAATGCATATAACTTGGTACATTAGTCCTGTGCCCTTGGCCTTCTACAGAAGGACCAACAGTTCCAAATATATCTTTAAAATGAAGAGTATATACATAGACTCAATTTGAGAAACAATCATAGGTTCTACTTCTTGAGTAATCAAGAATTTAACTCAAAACCTCGGCTTACAAGGAGTAAGAGGCTTCCCACATAAACCTTTGTTCCCAGAGTAGGAGCTCTCAGGAAAGTTAATTAGGGGTTCTCCCACAGGGATTTCCCCCTCCAGTAGATTATCTGATAAGTCCAATTCCTTGAGATTTCTCAGCTCCAAAAACCCAATTGGTATTTTACCAGTGAAGTGGTTTTTCTGCAGCTTCAGTGTTTCTAACAAGCTTACATTTGCTAGAGCCTCTGGCAAGTTGAAGCTTAACTCATTGTAGCTCAAATCCAAACTTTGCATAGATATCATTCTTGCTATAGTCATTGGTATTCTGCCTTCCAAGAAGTTGTGTGATAAATTAAGAAACTGAATCCCACATTGTGCTCCCATACCAATTTCTTCAATTCCTCCTGAAAAGCTGTTATCAGAAAGATCAATGCACGTTAGTGATCCATCAGGAAAGCCTTTTCCTATCTCGAAAATCTGATTTATGGGGCCTGTTAACTTATTTGAGTGGAGATCAAGCACACCCAAATCTTGCAAACTTGTAACTGTGTCAGGAATATTTGACACGAGTGAATTCCCAGAAAGATTTAACAAGTAGAGCTGAGTGAGGCTTCCAAGCCATGCTGGAATGCTTCCACTGAGATTGTTAGCTGATAAGTCCAGTTCCTGTATCGGACTCGGAGTTGTTTGCAAGAACTCTGGAATTTTGCCTTGGATTCCACATCCCGCCAAGAAGATCTTGGAAAGAGATGGCAGTTCTGCCAGCCACTGTGGTATAGTGGAGAGTTCTAAACTGTTGAATGAAAGATCAAGCGTTTGAAGATTTTGGAGTAATGACATCTCATGAGGCAATGGTCCTTGAATCAAATTATGAGAAATACTCAAGAGAATAAGCTGAGAAAGTTGACCAATTGATGTTGGTATTTGGCCAGATAACCTGTTGCCACCAAGATATAGCTCTGTCAAAGCTACTAAGTTCCCCAAACTGGAGGGAACTGCTCCACTAAGGTTATTATTTGCCAGAGAAACTCTTTGGAGGGAGACCAAATATCCAAAGCTGGGTGGTATCTTTCCACTCAGACTGTTATTATGCAGTCTTAGAAAAGCAAGAGAAGGCAATTGGCCAAAACTTGATGGAAATGGGATTTCTCCCTCAAGATAGTTGGTGTCCAAGTACATAACTGAAATGGAGGTTAAATTAGTTAATGACTGGGGAATCTTCCCCCTTAAGGAATTGTTTGAAAGATCAAGCTCTTTCAAAACCTGCAACTGATCAATTCTATCTGGAATTTGACCAGTCAGATAATTACTGTGAAGATCTAAATGTATCAAATTTGTCAAGTTTGTAAAGGAGTCAGGTATAGGACCGGAAAATTGGTTTGAATATAAAAGCAGCATTTTCAGATTCTCTAGCCTTCCAAGGCTTGGAGGGAGTGACCCAGATAATCTATTTTCGTACAGTAGAAGCTCTTCAAGTTTTGACAGCTTACCAATGCTTTCTGGTACATCACCAGTTAGATTATTGCCATAGAGATTGAGCTTTCGGAGATTCGGGAGGTGATAACCGATCGATGATGGGATGTTTCCAGCAAGACCAACGAGTCCACCAAGATCAATGACTTCAAGGGAAGTGAGAAGTGTTATCAAAGGAGATAACTGGCCATTCATCTGTGACTGAAAAAAGAATTCATCAGAGGAAATGAGTCCCGGAAGATAAATTTCTATTACCCTGCCGGTTCTGTTATCACAGACAATGCCTTCCCACTTGCAGCAGCTATGACCAACCCACTTTGGTAGCCGGCCAGACGAGTCAATCTGAATTCCAGCCTTGAAACTGGTTAGACCCCTCAGATCATTGAGGCTGCATGCTTCACCTCCAATACTTATGTTTCCCTCTACAAATGTTATGATACTGAACACAAACACAAACCACAGCAGCTGAGAAGACATTTTGTCTAAACAGATGGGTTCATCTGATTTCTATAGGAGTTGAGAAATGTGTTGGATTTGGAAGATTTTAGAAAGTTGACAATCAGTTAGGGAGGGACTAAATTAAATGGAGAATTAGTTTATAGGAAATAGCAAAGAAAAGAGAGCAATGGTTGTCAAAAGATCTCTATGCTTTTTCTTATTTGTCTTCTCTTTCCTTTACAGATTGTATTACTGAAAAGCATGCTTGTGTCTGAATCATATTGTCCTTGGTTAGTTGTGGTTTTTCTTTTAGGGGGGGCCAGAAATCCTTGGTTGTGGTTAAAGAAGTCATAAAGATCAATGAATAGCACTAGCAGTCTAGCACATTCGAGTATACGCTCCTCAAATAGTTTCAAAATGATTAAAGTAATCCTTGGCTCTTGCATTGTTCAAAGGATCCAAATCATTTTTTCCATGTAGCTTAGATGGTGATGCAGCACGCGCCCTATAACTTTGTTATCTGTAAAACTCAAAGTCATGTTCACTGACTCTGACAGCATAGCAGTTCATGAAAAGCAAAATGCAACATAAAAATCACATATTCACATGGAGATCTGATACTATAGTTGATAGGGTGCAAGTCTAGTGTAGCTGAGCTCATTAGATTATTCTCCCTTACAAGGAATCTTGACAAACTTTTACGTTCCTAGAATACTGCAAGTTGAAGGTATTGATGTACTTATAAAACTTCCATGCTCAAACATCAGAGGGTTCCTGTCTTTGTTTACAAAGTCCAAGGCTAACCTGTTTTATTTTTTAAAAATTTCAAGAAGGATCTTGCAGTTGTCAGCGTTGTTTAAGCTGTTAAAGCTTACATTTTCCATGCACATCAGGATAAGATTTAGGGTCATGTTTATTTCATTCTTGTCATTGCACACAAACCTACAGTCACAATTCAGCGCAAAAGGTGTGTAATAACAAGTGTGTACTAATATTTACCTTAAGATTTAAATATTAAGGTATGTCTTCAGCAAAAAAAAAAAAAAAATGTTAATTCATGCCTGGAAACTTATTTTTCCCTCCTTTCATAATAAAATTGCACTCAAATTTTAATAAACACTTTTCTTTTCTGTTGATGGGCTTCCAAGGCTCTTAGAGAGCCAGATTAAGGCAAAAATGACCCACTGCCACTGTTTTTCGAAAAAATTAGCAATTTACTATTGTTTTGGAAATATGTAGAGATCTACCATATTTTGGGTACTTGACTTTAAAGAAATCGAGTTTTCCATGGTACTCAAGTTCTATGAACCCGAGTTCTATCAAAAAATTTTCAACAAATTTGAAAGTTATTTTTTCAAAAAACTCGAGTTTCTAGAACTCAAGTTACAAGGTATATTCAAGTTTTACAAATTTGAATTTTAAAAAGGTGATAGATCCCTACATATTTTCAAAATAGTGATATATTGCTAATTTTTTTGAGAAACAATGGTAGTGAGCCATTTTTGCCACCAGACTAATCTCTAGAGTGTATATTCCATACACTTCAAGAAATTATAGGAAATAATTCCTTGGAAATGGCCCCAAGGTATTGGGCTTATTGGCTAGTAAACTTTAACCCAAATCCTCGTGTAGATGAAATGAAGCTTGGAAACCACTAGATCAACCCCATGGGGTTTAAGCTAGCCCTCTATTGTACAAGAAAAAGGATGAGATATTTATGGTCTTACCAGAATTTAAGAATTTATCCATGTATCAAAGTTAATGAGTTTCATTACTACAGTAGCATCGTATTTTGTAAAAATGAGACCCATATTTTTGGTTGTGCTATTAATAATACTAGTCATAGTTGTCAAAACATGAATCGTATCGTGAATCGATTTTTAATTTTTCTATATCGTATATCGTATCGTATCGTGTATAGTAAGATACACAAACACTTAATAAAATTTATAAAAAAATATAAATATACATATATAAAGTGTATATTCATTATAAATTTTGAATATATTCAACTAATGACTAATTTATTCATCACTTATATAATAATATTTAACAAGCTAACTAAATAAATCAAAGTAGCATGTATTTATAACATACACATTCAAATTACTTAAATTCAAAAGTGATAATATATTACAAATGACCCAAAATAATAATTTATTTTCATCATATTTATCAAATTGCCTAATTAACCCCATCTTGGTCAATTCTATCGTCATGTTTATAATTTTGCAAAATTATTTCTTCATTAAAATTTTCTTCATCGTCATTCATCATTAACATTTACTATCTCTTCTTGTTCTTTTTATTTTTATAATTTTTTTTGGCATTCTAGTTTGTTGGACTTATAACAATAATGATAAAGATAAAAAATTTATCATCATTTTTATAATTTTGCAAAATTATTTCTTCATTAAAATTTTCTTCATTGTCATTTGTCATTAACATTTACTACTCTTCTTGTTCCTTTTATTCTAATAATTTTTTTATAATTTTTTATTTTTGGCATTCTAGTTTGTCGGATTTATAACAATAATGATAAAAAAAAAAAAAATTTTATATTGTCAACTAATATTTTATTCCTAGTGTATAAAATAAATTTGTAAATATTAAAGTGAAGGGTAAGTGTGCACTGTGTAGTCCAATTGTAGGAGAGAGGAAAAAAACTTATGAATATATTATTTTAGTAGGGTAAACTAAGTAAACTAATAATTTTGTGTTAAAAACAAGTCTAATAACTTATTAGATTTAAATAAAAATACAAAATTTAACAAAAAAACTCATTTTAAAACATTTGTCAATGTATTGTACGATACGTACAATTTTACGATATGATATGGTTCATACGATACGCACACTGTATCGTACGATTCATGAGCACTTACAATACGCCGATACGATACAGAGCTTTTTACACACGATACGATACGTATTGCGTATCGTACGATACTGACAACTATGATACTAGTTGCAGACTTATGCGATGTGTGAAAAAATTTGACAATTTTTTTTTTGTTAAGTGAAAAATGACAATAGTAGATGAGATTTATAAGTATTAGTTCCAAAATTTTCTTAAAAGAGCAAGACTTAGGTACAATATTTAGGTGTTGTTCCTTAGGTTTCCCTTTTAAGATTCTACCATGTGGATTTTTTCTCATGGGATGAAAGTGTTTTTTTTAGTTAAGTAGCCACATGGTTGAATCTTAAAAGGGGAACCTAAGAAACAGCACCTAAAATACTGTACCTAAGTTTTGTCCTTCTTAAAATGATGTGACTATTTTCTACCAAAGTATAGTAACTATAGTTGATACAATATATTAGATTTTCTAAATTAAGCTATTTATATTTATTATTTAAAAGTGTTTTAAATTTAGTAATTATTTATTTATTATTTTTAAGGAAACATAATGCATTTGACATCCAAATATTATATAAGGCAAGATATTTTGTATATAATATAATGTATGGTTGGAATTTATTTCAAGTATACCTTACAAATTGTTCATTCTTTATACATCTTGAATCTCCTAAAGGAGAAGCAAATATATAAGTAAATCCATCACTTATATTAGAAAAAAAAAATACAAAACTTTTAATAATATGTAATATAAGAAAAGAGAAATGTTAACGGACATTGTAAGGTGTCCGTTAAAGATGATTTATTGTGGGATCCATTTAATGAAAAATGGGTATAAATTAGTGAAAGGAAAAATAGAACTGAAGTGATAAGTGAAACTTAAAAAGTTGACTTTATTGGCTCTACAACCTATAAACTTGGTAAAAAATCTAACAAAAAGTTGACTTTATTGACATAAAATTGTTTCTTAACGGGTACCGCAAGTTGCCCGTTAACATTACCCATAAGAAAAATGTAATTTTATCAAGAACCTAACATTACATTGAAAAGATAACATAATTGTCTATGAAGTAGCTCATCTTTTTATACAAATTTCTCCCCCCCAAAGTATCATCAAAGTGGACTGTAGTAAGCTGAAGTAGACTGAATTGGATTGGATGGGCCGAAGTGGACTTAAATGGATCGAATGGACTGAAGTATACCTAATGGACCAAAGAGGACTGTATGGGACGAAAGTGGACAGAACTGGACTGTATAGAACTGAAGTGGACTGAATGGGACTAAAATGTACTAAATGGACAGAAGTGGACTGATGGGGACTGAAGTGAACCAAATGAGATCAAAATGGACCGAAGTGAACTAAATTGGACCGTAGTGGACGAAAATGGACCCAAATGCTACATTGATATGACTCAACAAGAATGTAGTAACAATAAATATTACACTTCAAATTTTAGTATTATATAGATTTACTATGGTAGTTGAGCTAAGAGAATAGCTAGTATTGCTCAATGAATTTTAGGAGTCTTTAACATAAACAATTCAAACAACCACAATGATCTAGATAACCCCTCTAAGCCTTCATGGTTGTTGTAATGATGGACCAGAAGCTCAGAACCAACGAGTAGGTTGTGATTTTGATGTCCAATGATTTAAACAGCCATACAAGTTATTGTTCTCTACTTAATATGCCACAAAGAACAAGCAGCATTTCTTCAAAGTTATTGCTTGGAAGTACAATGCTCATTACAGAAATTTTTTTATGAGACAGTAGCAAAATAACAATGCTGGAGAATAGCAGGCAGAACAATCAGCATATACAATAATTGAGAACAGAAAAAATTTTCCCTTGTTCTGGTGAGTTTGGAATTGGATCTTCTCAGTCTCTAGATTCCGATGCATGTCACAAGCATTTATTCTATGCGGATCCACCTTATATGTGGACCTCAAGATGCATCATAGAGTTAGAAAACCTTTCATTTTTATTTATTTTTTACTTTAGAGGAAAGATCTAATAACCTATTGTAACTTTTTAATGGCAGTTCCAAAAAAATTGATCATTTCCATTATATTCAGTCCATGTCGTATTGATTATTGAGATTTAAAAGTGACTTTTGGATGTTTGGTATGAAAGGAGAAATTAAAGAGAGCTTTTTGAAAAAAAGTGGGAAGGATAATACCTTTTAAAAAAGTTTATTTTTTTTACCCAAAAGATTTGTAAAAATGGCTTTTGTACCAATGGACTAGAGTGAAAGATCATAAGTAGTTCATTAATGAGAGAATTTTTATTTATTTTTGAATAATTCAATAGTTACAAGATACAGCAACTGGTGTGGAGGGTTGGGGGGGGGGGGGGGGAGATTTGAATTTTGAATGCCTCCGTTAGAAACACTAGGAGGTGCCTGTTGAGCTACAAGGCTCTTGGCAGCTGATTAATCAAAGATTCAAGGCTGCTGATTAATCAATCATTGGATAGAAAATAAGAGAGGCCAGGTTCTCGTTCCGGCAGTAGGCATAATACCCTTATGAATTGGCAGATCTCTAGTTGCTCCCATGAGAAAAAACTGATGTTGCTGATATAGATGCCGTGGGGCTGGTCACATCTCTATCTACATTACCAAAGTTGGCTTTCCCAGTCAACACTTTTATTGCTATTTGAGCAACTTCAGCAAACCAATCATCCTCTGGCAACACGCTGCAAAAAACAAGGTCATTAGACAAATTTTCATAGGCAACTTTGGTTCGTAAAAAAGGTTATTAGCTTATTATGCATAATGGTTTATAAGACAAGTAGGTAGCTTCAAAGCCTCAATTCACAACAAGACCGGGCTATGTTGCCATAGTCAAAAGAATTTTCTTTAGCCCTGAGTTTTCTTTAATATACTTTTCTGCCAACTAAATGTACCTGTAAGGATCCATTCCAGTGGCAGCAACTGAGTCTATAGCTCTACCTATAATATTCTTGATAACTTGATGCAGATTCCGGGATAAGTAACGGCCTTGGGATGAAAAAAGTATCACAAACTCCATATCCAAATATAACTGCATAACAATGAAACCGTATATATAATATATCAATTGCTCACAACAAAAACACATAGAGATAAAGCCATAAAGGAGACAGTTGTGAAAATGTACCTGTTGAAGGCCAAGAGGACCTAAAGGCTTTGGCCCCTCCTCTATGTCTTCCCAAAAGCTTTGATCTTCAGAAAGCCACAGGATTACAGTCTCTGTGAGTCTCATCAATAGAACAGTTGCAAACCTTTCCCTACCTACAAACATATCTGTTGCAATGCTTGCCATCCTTGTCAATTTTGCAAAGAGTACCTGAAAGGAGATGTAGTCAATGGTAATCTAAAGGATTTTGGTAAACAAAATGGCATTTGTAGTGAAAAAAAGATGTATGATATATAATTATATGGTCCATATAAATGCAGATTATTTGCTGCACTAATCAGACAGCAATCAACCATACTAAAAAAAAGCTAGGATAAGTCAAATTACTTGGTTTGAGTCCTTGAATATGAATAATCTGCAGTGTCACTGCATTATAGAAGTTGCAAATGGAAAGGTAGCTGAGAAAGCAACTATCGTAACTAGGAAGAGATGGAAACAACAGCATCAAATGGAAAAAAAATTGCAGTACTTTGTTCAAAGTGCTTGCATTTTTAACTTATATAATGTCAGCACACTTCTAGAGCAATATTACTTCCAGTAAAAAAATATAAATTTTATTACAGAAGTAAAACAGTTGCACAGAACATACTAACACACCACAAATTAGTAAGGCCACAACAGAAAAGCTTCCCTTGTGGTTAGATTTGACTTCGAAAGAGTTCTAGATGATAAAGTACAACAAGAACTAAGAGGCTTCAATATTTACTTTTAGCTGTGTTAGACAAACTGATATTAATGTCTTTTGAGTATTATTCAAGCACCAACATGATGACAACTATGACAGAGATCAATTTATTCTGAGGTTTCTATTTGAGACATCTTGTAATTTTTAATCAAATTCATCACCAATTCCATGCCTTTACTACATCAAGCATAGTACCATAACATCCCAAACAAGATGTAAAATTGAAATTCAGAATGACAACTACCTGAAAAATTGGAGATGGAAACCATTCAGGCTCATCTGTATTATCATCCATATATGTGTACATTTGAGCATTGATACTAGTGTCACCATCATCTAAGAAGATTAGCTCAAGAGCATGATGTCGGCAGAAGCTATCTCTCAGGCGGTCGACTGAACGTTGAAGTCGTCTCTTCCATTCCCTTTGCTCAGGAAGACGGCTTTGCCTGTCTGAACCTCTTCTAGGGGGCTCATCCATTCTGTTCGTCTGCTGCAAGGGCAAGAGCTTCATGGCAGCACGTGGGAGCAGCTCATCTGCTAACAGTGATGCATTAGCTAGCAAAGCTATCTGTTGGGCTTCAGTCTCTGCCATCCTAACAATTTTGTTCGCATAAACTTCTGTGTCCTCCTCATTGTCCATTGAACTTGGTAATGCATTTATCAACAAGTTTACATAGGAGTTGAACACTTGTAAAACACCTTCCAATGTGGAAACATCCAACTGCAGGCTTTCAAGGAGGCACACATCTTCAAGAAATTCCTGATTCCAGCATGTTTCATAATTAGTTAAGTTTAACAAATCAGCAACATCTAAAACAACAACAGCCAAGCCTTATTTCCAAAATTTTGGGGTTGGCTATGGATTCTCAACGTAGTCAAGGTCAACCACATATACTGTTTTTCAGAATTCTATTCTCCTCAACAAATTAGCAAGATATAATGAACAATAAAAATTGGAGCTTGGCAGATGATTCATCTTTCATCCCATACTATAATCAAAATTCAGTACACTTCGCTTTCTTATTGATTTAATAGTTGCAATCAGGTTCAGCAAAACAAGAAAGCTACAAGCTTCTTTTCCAAGAAAAGCAATTGGGTAAATGGCACTTTAGAAAGAGGAAATTAGTTGACGAAGATGACATTCATCCTTCGCTAGGATAGAAATTCTATACAAAGGAAAATAATCACCTGAACCATTGAATTGAATCTGTGAGCACTGGATGAAAGCTTAGGCTGGGATAGGTTCACACTACTAAGAGATGTACTTGAAGCCAGACGTGTACCAGCTGGCAGACAAGTAAGTACCCAATCATCTGCTGCAGCTAGTGCTGCACAGCTCTGTTCAATTCTTTTTAAGTTGTCATTTATTGCCTGTTCAATGAGCGGCCTAAAGAGTCTCAAAAGGACAGGAGAAAGTGATAATCCACGAGCTTCTAACAAAGAGCTGTGAGCCAAGCATATATGAACACACTCGGCTGCAACTCTTAAGCCCCCAACTGCTGCTGAGGAAGCTAGAACATGCCTCTTAAGGATAAGAGCAAAAGCCTCAGTTTGTTTGACTGCCCAAGTTACAAGCTCAGAAGTATATGCAGGCTCCTCACCAAAAACTGCCAATGAGTCACTTGCAGCTTGTGCAATGGTGGAAAAAACAATCTGGGAGAGTGAAGCTGTATATGCTGCTCCATATGAAGCATTTGATGGGCGAAGACTCTGCATATTACCCTGCAACTTCTGCTTATGAGAATTGAGTAGCAATGTATGGGCACGAGGACCATCCCCAAGTTTTTTCAGAGCTAGAACAGCTGAACGAAGCTCAACACCACGAGTAGAAGGTTGACAGGTAGTCTCTGCAAGCTGATCAGCTAGTTTCTGTCTCTGTTCGGTGATGGTAGTCTCCAGCGATAAGAGAATGGTCTGGCTCAATGTTTGCCTCTCTTTGGCTTCTTTGGCCATACTTTCTCCTTCATCCAAGGCAGCCAAAGCTTCATCCACTCTTCTCTCAGACAATAGAACTTCAAGGGTGTCTAAAAATTCAACTAACCAATTTTCTATGTTGGAAAGTTCCTTGTTTTCGTACAATACATCCTCTCCAGCTGAATCTTCAGGACCAGTGGACAAGGAATCAATGTGAACTCCTTCAGATAAACCATGAACTAGAGCAGCCTGAGTAGATAGGAGATTCCTCATTGAGAGGAGCTGACCTTCAAGATCTGAAATCTCTCTTGATGTGCTGCAAATGAAAAAACCCAGATAGTTCACAAACAATGAATGTGGATACTTTGAGAAAGGAAGAATACAACAACAACCAAACCTTGGTCTAAAAATTTGGGGTTGGTTATGGATCCACAATAGATTAGTCAGGGTCAGAAAATTATGAGAAAGGAAGAATGACTGTTATTAAAAAAAAAAGAAAAGTAGAAACATGCTTTTTGAAAGGTATAGATTTTTTTCCTAAGAACTGCAAAGCCAAGATAGCTAAGTAGTTCATAACATTGCCAGGAGACTCCTATCCGTTCAGAAGTTTCATTTTAGGAGACTCTAATAACACCAGAAAATTTTCAGGGTGTCTACAACCATTCTGTCTTCCAACATATGAGTTGCTCCTAAACTCTCATTGCACATTTTTCTTTTTCAGGACAAAGAAACCTTTCCAATTTTTACTAGTATTAAGTGTGGCATGTGGAGACAAAGTATTGACATTCACCAATTGCAGGTTCCAATAAGTTGGTTATGTCAATGATATTCATGCCCATATCTTGAAAAAATACAAAACCTGATGTTGATCCAGTGTCTAATTTTGACAATTCTGCATTAGTTCAAAACTCAGAGATTTCCAGTAAAGGACAATTGAGAAGATCATTAAATAGTTCAAAGGTTACAGTTAACAGCACAACTTAAGAATCACAAGCATTTGGAAGTATGAAATTGAGAATATGCAATAGCTGAGACATGTGGTAACCACTTTGAAACTCGTTTACATACTTAATATAGTGATGCTCACCGGATGAAGGCACCATAATTAGCATAGACACTTTTACGCATTTCCTCAGCAGATGCCTTCTTCAGTTCAACAAGGTAAGAGCACAAGTGCCTTATCTCCTGTCAAACGTGGATAAAACTGTTAACCTTATGTTTCACTTGACAATCTTCTCATTACTATGCTCTCTATTCCTTAACTTGCTAGATTCACCAACTAAGAACTTAAACAGATAAGAGAAATGTTCATTTTTTAATGGTATGTATGAAAAAATAAAATATCAAGCACATAGTTTCATATTCTGTATGTATACTCTAGCAAATTGAAACATATGCCCTCACATTAGGAAAATCTCATTGCAACATACAAACAATAGGAATTTTAATATTTTAAACTCTGATTACAAATTTACAATCATGTTACATTGTACAAAACTGCCTGAACATCAAAAATAAATTTATGGCCAGATGAGAAATCAACAACAACCAATCTTTAATCTCGTATTCTCAACTGAATAATCAGGGTCAATTCCGCCATTCTATTACATCTAAAGTCAAACTTTATTGCTTTTGTCTGCATATTGACCAAATCATCTCAAGCAACTCTCCCATTGTCTTTTTTTCATCAATAGAACCACTTATATATCTTAAAACAATATCCACGTCTTGTATCATGTCTTTAATTATATTTTCACTTATCTATCTTAATAATATTATTTTAGTTCTACTCATTTTATGAACACATTGGTCCAAATGAGAAATAAAAACTATACAAAATTGGCTTGTTTATTAACTCTTGTGAACATAAAATCAATGTTCATCCTTGTCCCACACCTCAATGGACAGTTAAATGGGATCCCACCTAAGCTTTTTCACAAACAATCAGGACACCATATATGGACACAACAAATGGCCATTGTAACATACTACAAGACCTCCACAATTGCCAGTGAAAAAAATGCACTACAATGAAAAATATTCTTGATTCATTTTGTATTTACTAGTGGACCCACATGAAAATTTTTCTTAAATTTTAACTTAACAACTCAACCAACTTCGATTTTTATTTTTATTAAAAGAAAAAAATTTTCTGGGTTTTATTACAAGCATGCATAAAATACTTTCAAATATGAACCTATTGGTGCAAACCCATTTCTCAAATATATTTTCTGAAACTGTTGTATATTGATCAATATCCATATATGTAACGCAACCAATACCACGCAGGGAGAGAAAACAAGAGAGAAGAAAACCTTTTCATTCATGGTCCGGCATTTGGAGGTGACATAGGCATCAGGGTCGAAGTTAGAGGTCTTGAACACCTTAATCCTATCGCTGAGTGTTAAATTTACCTCAGATTCTGAGGAGTCTTCTACACTCGATGAAAATGACCCTCTTGAAAGAGATGTGAATGTTGACGAGTCCATATTCTTTGTTTTCTCTTGGTTTTTTTTAAGCCCAGAATGTGAGAAGTTTCGATCAATATGTGATGCAAAAGAAAAAGAATGAAAACAAATGAAAAGCTAAGAAAACATACAAATATGTAGTTTTGTTTGAGTTCCTATAAAATTGGATCAACAAGGAGATGAGACGTAGGGAGGGCATATCAATTGCAATTAAAGAAGGTGCAATTCCTGCAATGTTGCTTACTTGGCCGAATGAGACGCTGCCACATCACACATTTAAAAGCTCTTGATGGCATAAATGATGAAGCTAGAGTAGGTATTATTGTGATGGGCAATGATTATCACACATTCTCAAATGCGTATTCACCGTAAGCACATTACCAGGTCTGTTGAAACTGTATTTTAAAAACACGATTTTATTTAAAAAAGTAAAATTAAAACATGAATTTACATTTTTTTTTTTAATTGAAATTGTGTTTTCAAAACTTGATTTCACAAGGAGTGTATACAAAATGTGTAACAAGATTTAGCTTTGTTGAATTTGTATCATATAAGAGTAGAAAAGAATCACTCTTATATTTTTATTAGTTAAAGGGTGTTAAATTGGGTATTATTGTTATCTAAAAAATAAAAAAAGTAATAGGAGCACTCTAGAAGGAAATTCATATTCCTAGAAAGAAAATTTTGATGAGAATCAAAATGCATAGTGAGAATTGAGATATGGATTTCCTTGATATGTGGGAATGTTCGGAAAAATTCTTAAAATTCTCATGAATAGTAATCAAGGTTTATTATGATAACGCTCAAATGATTCTCAAAAGTGTCAGATCACATGGAATGGATGCACAAATTAAGAGTCAGATCACGTCTAGAAAGAAAGTTCAAAGAGACTAAAATTTGGATTTTTTTTTTTAGAATCAAATTCGGAATTGATATGCAATACAATATTCCCTTCAACATACTTTACCATTTCTTTTCATGGCAATTACTAAATAAAAACAACAATAACAACAACAAAAATGTAGATACATAAAGCATTGAACCATTTTCAAAAACTTAAATTAGGGGCTAAGTCAAGGCACTTGAATTTTCTTTTCACTAATTGACAAAAACTTCAATTTCAACATTTTTTTTGAGAAACAATTTCAAGAAATTGATCGTTCATGGATGAAATTGAACTCTAAGACATAGTTTAAGAACCAAAATCATTATTTTCCCAAAAAATAAGATATATATCACCACATGGTTGAAATATAAAACAATTCATCAATCCAGTTAACAGGAGAAAAAAATTTATTGCTTATAAGATTTCACCTTAAAAATTCTACTTTAATTCTAATATTTTGTGTATATATACACATATATATACATCTATATATGTGTGTATTATCAACCTAAAAATCATATCATGGGTTCTTCTATGGCAATTATGTAATGTACTCACTAGTAAGAAAAAAAAAAAAAATTCCATACAGAGCAAAATCTATCGAAAAAGATTAAGTAAGTATTCTCATCAATCTATATAAGTGAGATCTTTCAATAGATTTGTTTATATTTTTCAATATATCCATCTAAATAAGAAAAAACTTTAAGTCACCATGACATGGATTCGCTGTACAATTTCTCTTGTAAAATGTTAAAACAATACAGATTTTATTACACAAAGTTTATAAATTGATGTAGTAATGAATGCAATTAGTAAGATTTCAATAACATAGTAAATGAATGTTAGAACTTAAAATTATATTTTTGTAATTGGTGGCAAATTAATTTGTAAAGTATATATATAGTAAAATGTGTAGCGCCTCTAATGTTATTCAGTTATCTCAAGTGATTGTAAGCTTCCAACTCTAATTAAGCTCAACCAATGATATTAGACATGTGTGATGACATACAAATAGTCAGACCACGAAGGACTAACTCAATATTGTTACTTATTAGAGCAACCACATCAGTCTGTGCAAATTTTCTATCTATTCTGTAAGAAAAACTTACTTTTTCTATTTTACACACCAACTTTTACAAAATACCGCATCAGTTTGTCTATTCTACCATATATTTTATTTAAATAATATTTTCTCACTTTTATTATTATTTCCCACCGGTCCCACCACCTTACCAAACTCTCCAAAATATCTCTGAAACTCTCCATCTCTTTATTTTTCCCCTTCTTCTTGTTTTTTGTTTCTTCTCTTTTTCTTTTCCTTCTCCTTCTTACATCTTCGGCATCTTCATCTTCTTCTTCTCATTCTCATTCTCGTTCTTCTTCTTTTTCTTTTTCTATTTGAGTTTGATTATGACCAGTGATTTTGGGTTTGCAATTTTGGTGGTGATTTTGGGCAGATTTTTCCACTATGTGGATGGTGATTTTGGGGCTCTCCATTGACTGCTCCTGCTATTTCTGCTGCTTCTTCTTCTTCAACACCTTGTTCTTCTTTTGCAATTTGGGTTTGATTATTTATATGGGTTTGAGATATATATATATATATATATATATATATATATTTTGAGGAGAGGGCTTGATGAATTTGGGATCTAGATTGATTTAAGTTTGAAGAATTTGATGATTTGTTGTTGGATTTAAGAGAAGATAAGATGAAAAAGAGGGTAGAGGAAGAGAGAGATCAAATGAGAGAGGAGAGATAATCAGGTAAGAGATGAGAGAGAAAAAATAATAAAAAAGTAAAATAGAAAACTATCGTAACCATGTAAATATACACGGTTACTGTAGTGACTTTGGATATTTAGACAATTTTAGCTTGATTGATGTGGAAGATTTTAGGGACAAAATGTGTAAAATTTGTTGCTTTTTGTATTTTGCAAAGTTTTACATCCACTAATGTGGATGCTCTTAAGCTGTATAAATAGTATGAAGCATCGCTTTTAACCAATCTGCAGAGTCATATTTAAAGAAGTTCCAATAAGATGCCCAAACCTTCACATTGTAGAATTTGGGCAAAATTTGCTGAATAGTACATTTTTAGAAAATTTTTTGGTGAATAGCATGTGTTTGAAGTTATTTAGTTACGTAGACTATTTTTGGAACTCAAGTTTGCCAAACTTGAGTTCCAAGCTGAAATTGAGTTTAGCAAACTCGAGTTACAATTGGTTTAGTCGTTTGATGTGGATTTAAAAAAAAAAAAAAACACGTGGAAATTGAGTTTAACAAACTCGAGTTCTAGCCCAGTCTAGACCTCCATACCAAAGAGCTCCAAGCTCAGCCTGTCATCGCTGCTAGCAACAAATCACCATTGCCATTGTGGTGGTGGCTTTCAACTCAAATCCTCTTTCTCTGTCTATTTCGCACAGACCCATTCTCCCTCTATAGTTGGCCGATGGGTCACGGCGATGGGTATTTGGGTTGTTGTGCTCTAATAGGTCACGATAGTTGATAGGTGTTTGGTTTTTGTGTTATGATGGGTCACGATGGTCAATGGGTATGGGTTTTGTAGTTTGATGGGTCACAAATGCGAGGGAGAGGATGGGTTTGCTGGGATTTTGTTTGGCTTGGTTTGGTGATTGGCTTCGATGGGTGCTTCAATAGATTTGTTTGGTTCAATGAATTTCCTCTGATGGGTTGGTGGATTTGAATGGTTTTTGGGTCTAATGGTGTGTGTTGTGTTTGATCTTTGATTGTTCAACTTGCCTGGGTTTGATTATTTTTGGTCATGAAGCTTATGGTTTTGATTTTTTGGGTTTGAATTTGCTGGGTTTGTTCATGGTGTTCATGGTGTGTTGTTAGATTTTTCATTTACTGGGCTGGAACTTGAGTTCCATGTGGTTTTTTTTTTTTTTTTTTTTTTTTTTTTTTTTTTTTTTTTTTTTTTTTTTTTACGTTAGACCTATACTAGTTGGACCTCGAGTTTTTTAAACTTGATTTTGGGTTGAAACTTGATTTTGCCAAACTTGAGTTCCAAAAACAGTCTACATAACTAAATAACTTTAAACGCATGCTATTCACCAAATATTCTTCTAAAAAGTTATTATTTAACAAATTTTGCACAGAATTTGCCATCGGACCTGCTCATGGACTACCTAGTGTAAATAGTAAACACACTATAAAGAGGCATTTTGTTCTTTGCAGGTTGTTGAGGGTGAAATCGCCGCCTCTGAATAAAATATTGGGAAGCCAAACCGAAACTCAACTATGGGCTCTTGTGAGATGGTGCCTAAAGGCTTTCGGTGTGGTGATAAGCCTATCCAAGTAAGAAATAAAGGCTACACTTGACAAAACATCAACAAAATCCCAATAAAAATACTTCATAATACTTAATTAATGTGTTAGTGGTCCTGTTCTGATGGTGCAAGAAAAATAAATTCTCCAGCGGTAGGGGTGAAATTACACTTAGAGTCTAGCAGTCAATGATTAAATAAATTTAGGAAAGTGTTCACTCTTGGGGGTTCTTTTGTGTCTCGGTCAGGGGAATTTATTGTACTTTTAGCCATCATTACATCAATGTGAGGGAAGAATTCCATTGTTACAAATACACTATATTCTTCAATAGTAAAACAAAAGGTAAAAATTAAAGGTTCCATAGGAAGAAGAAATGGATTAATTGGCATGGTGTGAAGGGAGAGAGAGATCCCAGCTTAGTGTAGCAAGTGTTAAACTAAGATTTTGGGGAATACATGTACATGAGGGATGAATGGGGTAATGTGGGCTATTTTGAGTGAGTGAGATGAAGTTAATGTTGTTGTTAAGGCTTTAGTGAGTGGTGGATTGTTTGTGACTGATTAGGAAGCATTTATGAGCTGTGAATATGCAAAAGAGGAAAGGAATGTCTGAGCCTAGGTGAGTGTGGGCTTGAGGAATCCTAGTATTGCAATTGAGATTTGGACCCTAAGAAGTAGGATTCAACACCCCAAGTTAGGTGTCAAAGTTTAAGTCCACTTCAGGAGGTTTTACTGGAGATCCTTTTATGCCTTCCAAACCACATGTTCCTAATTTTTCCCCTTTAGGATTCATGGGCTTTGGCACATGAACCATGTCTTGAACGTTTTTGACATTTATAGCATCAATTTTTTGAGATTTGGATAACTTGGTTTTAGCCCCCCTTTCGTTGGAGATATAGTCTTGAGGAAAATGATGGAGTTCCATCACCCATTAGACTTCAGTTGATATCACAACTTTTGGGCACTGTTCACGTCAGGTAGAGGGTGACAAAAGTTGATAGGATAACCCCTAGTTCATCCTTAAAGACTTGGTTCTCTTGTAGAGGCCTCCAGCTATACCTTGGTCAAGGATGAACAAGGGTTGATTGTCCACTTTCAATCCTCTGCCTCTTGCTGGGGTTCTTTGGATTGGGCTTGCTCATGTGGGCTGGTCCCTTTGGGTTGGGTTGTGTTCATCCTACAAAATGGACATCAACAACACATGTTGCCATGAGTTTTCATCCCTCATGGACTTTTATTATTAGTAAATATTTTGGGTTTTTCATAGATATTTGTAATGGGTCTTTAGGCAATGAGTTGTAATATTTAAAATAATAGGATAGGTTTCAAAATGCCTTTGTAAATAACATTTACTATTTTTGAAAAATGATGAATTTCATATCATAAGTAATGTTCATGATTTCTAATAATCACATCATAATTTAAATGGCTATCTCACTCACCAATTTTTTTGAATGGGGCTCAACTTGGCTTGCATGTTTGTGATCTCATTGATAGCAACTCTAGATAGTGGGACAGGGGTAAATCTCTGCTACTTTTGCTCCCAGGAAACGGGATGAGATACTATCAACTTCGCTGTCAATTCTCAACTCACCTGATACCTTGCTTTGGAAGGAAAACAAAGCTCGACGTTTCTCAATTCGGACAGCTTACCAAGTAGCACTAAGGTTTCATAACCAAAGCCGAGTAGAACACTCGTCTGCTCAATTTCATCGTACAACGTGGAACAAGGTATGGACCCTTCATGTGCTGCCAAAGGTTTGTACTTTCATTTGGAGAGCATGCTCGAATTGCTTACCAACTCGTGACAACCTACATCGAAAGCGGGTCAAGGTGGACACCATATGTGAGTTATGCTGCCAACATCCTTAGACCATGGGCCTCCTTTTGTGGGTCTGTCCCTTTGCAAGAAATGTTTGGAGCATGGTGGGATGGGTCGAATTCAAAAGTGTAGCAACGAAGCAGATGAGTTTTTCTTACTTTTCCAACATATGAAAAACAAGTTGAGTAAGGTGGATCTCGAAAGGTGGGCAGTCATGACATGGGCCATTTGGAATGCCAGGATTAAGTTTTATTTCCAACAGATTCAAACTCATCCAAGGGTAATACTCGAGGAGGCTAATGGGTTGTTGGAGGAGTATCAACATCTAATGGTAGCACATGCATTAGTTTGAGGCCATACCCCTGTGTAACTCATTTCTTCATAATTATATTCCGTGTTTTTCTTGTTTTCTTTTCCTTGGAAAACACAACAGCACTATATTCTACTGGTGTTTTCCCCCAGTCAGAGCTAGTTGGCTGTGTCTATACTTGTACATTGTTTCCCCTTTCTTTAATAAAAGTTTCTACCATTTATCTCAAAAAAAAAAAAAGATGACAGCCTTTATATTAAAAAAATAATTGGAATAATACATATTTTTTGAGATTGATGAAGTGATAATGAGTTAATCTTACTTATGTAAGTAAGTGTTATTATTATGGTCCTCACCTTTGGTGCCAAAATTAAAGAAATAAATTGGGATACATAACACAAAATTAGATTCAAATTAAATTGGATTTTGTTGTGAGAATTGAGTGAATTAATCTGTTAACACAAGGTTAAAGAAGAGAGAGAGAAAATATGAACACAAGGAATTTATGTGGTTCGGCAATATGCCTACATCCATGGGAGACGACAGAATAAATTTTCACTATAACTGTGGAGATTACAACAATGACTTGAAGACACTCACACAAACCCAAACCCCAAATACACCCATGGTTCTCTCACAAATAAATAGAGAACACCCTATTGTATTTAGACAAATTGAAAGACACTTTAACTTCCTAGCTCTGGTGCACACACACAGAAGAAGTTCTTTTGCGATCTCCTTAACTCACATAGGAACTCTTTTTTTTTTTTTGCTACTCTCACATCTTCTCTCAAACTCGCATCTATTTATTGCTAGATGTTCAGTCGAAATATCAGAAATTTCAGCACATGAGAGACTTCTATTGTTAAGGAAGTCAACAATAGTGGCCAAACAATCCATGCAACATTTAATGCATGAGTGTTGTGTTTCTTCACGCAAGCTTACATGCTGAATTGCATATCTTTGACTTTGTTGATCAAGCCATACTTTCTAACATAGGCATGCATCCATTTATTACCTATGGATTTTAGCTATGCATGAAATATAGTTCCAGCCGATGTTGTTCCTTGCCTTTGACTATTCATACAAGATAGCATTTAATGCTTTCTTGTAATGTTAATCCACCAACATTAAAATTCAAGCCGTTTTAACAAATCTCCACCTTGGCTTGAATTGTATTAAGCTTCACAAACTAAACTCTTCAATCGCCTCCACCTTAGCCCTTGCGGGCTATCACAAGCCATAAACACTGATCAAGTCCAAGCAGTGCTTGAACTTGCTTGTAGGTATTGGCTTCGTCAACATATCAGTTACATTCTTTGAAGTGTCAATCTTTCCAAGAATAATTTCTCCTATAGCAATCAACTCTCTTATCTTGTGGAATCTAACATCAATATGCTTTGTCCTAGCATGATAAACCTGATGCTTTGCCAAGTAAATGGCACTTTGACTATCACAATGCAACTGTACTCCTCCTTGGTTCAAACCAAGCTCTTTGACTAGCCCTTTCAACCACAGTGCTTCCTTTGTAGCTTCAACTACTGCCATGTACTCAGCTTCTGTAGTAGACATGGCTGCTAGGGATTGTAGTGTGGATCTCCAACAAACAGGCCCTCCTGACAGTGTGAACACATAACCTGTTGTAGATCTTTTGTCATCTATATTGCCTGGCATAGTTTGAATCCACATATCCTGCCACTAAATTATCCCTATGTTGCCTCGCAAATAGGATCCCATATCCTATGGTTCCATTCAAGTATCTGAATATCCACTTTACTGCATTCCAGTGCTCTTTACCTAGGTTTGCCATGTACTTACTAACAGTGCTTACTGCATGAGCCAAATCTGGCCTGGTGCAAACCATCGTGTACATTAAACACCCAACTGCACTTGCATATGGAACCTTTGACATGTCTTCAATTTCTTTTTCATTCTTCGGGCACTGACTACCAGATAATTTGAAATGATTCGCCAATGGTGTGCTTACAGGCTTAGCATCTTGCATGTTGAATTTTTCAAGAACTTTTTTGATATAGTTCTTCTGAGATATCCACAGCTTTCTTGACTTCCTATCCCTGCGAATCTCCATACCCAAAATTTTCTTAGTAGTACCCAAGTCTTTCATGTCAAACTCTTTGTGCAACAAATCTTTTAACCTGTCAACCTTACACATGCTCTTTGCAGCAATTAACATGTCGTCAACATAGAGTAACAAGAAAATATAAGAACCATCATCAAGCATCTTATAATATACGCAACAATCATACTCACAACAGGTATAACCAATCTGAATCATATAGGAATCAAACCTCTTGTACCATTGTCTGGGAGATTGTTTAAGCCCATAGAGTGACTTCTTCAATCTATAGACAAGATTCTTCGTATCAAGTTTCTTGAACCCCTCTGGTTGTTCCACGAAGATTTCTTCCTCCAAATTCCCATGAAGGAATGCCGTCTTCACATCCAGTTGCTCTAATTCCAGATCCTGATATGCTACCAAGGCCAATGCTACCTTGATAGAAGTATGCCTAACCACAGGTAAGAAAACCTCATTGTAGTCAATCCCATGTCTTTGTGAATATCCTTTTGCTACCAATCTTGCTTCGAACCGTTCTCCTTCCTTTTCTGATACTGCTTCCTTCTTTCTGAACACCCACTTGCAACCTATCGGTTTCTTTCCCTTTGGAAGTTCTGACAACTTCCAAGCCTTGTTCTTATTCAAGGACTCCATCTCCTCCACCATAGCTTCCATCCACTTGTCTCTTTCAAAGCTATTAATTGCTTCCTGAAAAGTGGAAGGATCCCCGCTACTGATTACTAAGCAATAAGAAGCAAGATTCTCGAAACCATACCTGACCGGTGGTCTTATATTGCGTTTAGGCCATTTTGATATCATGTTGTGATCTTCTTAATCACTATTGCTTCCCTTTTCAATGGTAGGATATGTGGATTCAGACTATGCAGGTAATATAGATGACAGAAGGTTTACAACAGATTCAATTAAATTTTCTCTCTGCTTCATCTTTAATATACTATTTATATAATCAAGGTAAAACTTGTACTTATGTACAGAAAAAATTGAGATTAATATTGATGATGAGTTATTTTTAATTATGCTTTGGTTTTAATATAATATATATGATTTTAGTTTCAATTTGAGGTACTTTTTCCCAATAGATCACGCAAACAATAACAAAACACATGTACTTTCTCTTTTGACAACTTTCAGAGAGAGAGAGAGATATTCTATTTGTTTTCATCAAACGTTTATCACCATAATTTGAAGTTTGACACAAGAAATAACAATCATATTTCTCCCATACAATTAATGAAAATCAGTTAATTCATCTCTTTGCAACTTTCAACTAGATTTTTTTTCTAGTTTATTTTCATATTCTTTAGTAAACACATATTACCATGCATATATAATTCAACATCCCATTACTTTGTTGGCCTCGAGTAAAGGTTTCTCAACCACAGTTCCATCATTACCAGCAAGTGCCCGATACTTATCTTTCCTAGTGAAGCTTGTGCACTCATAAGAAAGAGTTGCCGCAATAACGCTTTGTATATAATTTGCAACCTCATAGCTAGACTTCCCAGAACTGCAGGTTAGCTCAAGTGGCAATTTGTTCAAAAAAGTTACTTCATAAGCTGGGCTAGGGTTCATGAAGAAATAAAATGGGTCCATTCCTTTCCACCCTCTAGCTGTGGTTCCATGAAACATACTCATCCGATTCACCATTGCCACAGGCACAAGTTGGTCTGTTAATTCAGCAAACAAAGCCGAAAACCTCAAAAGAAACGGTTCCCTACAAGTTGTACCTTCAGGGCATATTGCTAAGTCACCTTCTTCTAATAGTTTCTTGATCATGGATGCATCCTTAGCCCGGTCACGATTAAGGCGAACGGTCTTGATGGGTGAGATGATCTCGGAGAGGCGGGAGACAGAGTAGGTCACAGCAGGGATGGCACGGCCGAGGGCGGTGGAAAGGAAAATAGGGTCAAGTAAGGTTCTGTGGGAGCAAATAAAGAGGACACCAGATTGGCCTATGGATTTTTTGGCCTGAGGAGGAGGGGTGCCTTTGATAGTGACACGAACACCTAGTGCCATGAAAGCGTAATAGACTAGTGGCATGGGGAGGATGGCACCCGCGGTGATTCGAAGACAGGCTAAGAGGAAGCCTGTGGGGATCCAAAGAATGGTGAGGAGTGCCACGAGAGGTGTTGGCTTTTGAACAAGGCGGCCATCATGGAAGATAATTGGCTTGGGGAGTTTGTCCATTGTCACAGGCTTTACTTCTGGTTGGGGTAGCACAATAAAAGCCTCCTGCATGTGGTTTGCACCATCCAATAAATAATCCAATTGATCAATGATATATACACAATGTTTTTCATAACAAATTTTACAACCATTAAGTTGTTAAATTATTATTGATTCACATTTGAACCTAAACTTATGCTCCAGATTCGGTGAATCCAATTTTAAGGGGTAAAATTGTACTACAAACTTTATTTGGTGGTCAAACCAAACTTTATTTGTTAGACAAATCTCTCTCCTCTTATCTACAGATACAACATATTAATTAATATTTATCTTAAATGATATAGAATTCCTGTCCTCCATAATATCTGTTTATCTAAAGCATCCTAATAATAAATATATTTGGATTGAATTGCAACTATTAATAATATTTTATATTGAATTTTTTTTTGAAGAATTTCATTTTTTTTTGTTTATTTATAAATTACTTGATTTTTTTGTTAAATATAATATATAAATATTTATATATTATATATATAAATTTTCAAGTACACTATACTATTAAAACAAATATAAAAAAGTATAATTGAGTATAATTAATTAACTATACAACTATATACATGAGTATGGTCAGTATAATTGTGTATTAAAATAATATATTTGGTGATTGGTGTAACTTAACTTTCTATTGATTTATGTTTACGGATATACTGTTGTACATTGTTAATATAAAATTTTATATGTGTGGTAAAAACAAACAAAAAAACGTGTAATTCTACTATGAGAACTTTAAAATATTAATTTAATACAAAATTATTAGATAATGTAATATATTTTTATTCTAGAACAGTTGGTATGATTTTAAAATACTTTTTAGTAAATCACATCCATTTGGATCGTAAAAAACACGTGTGGATAAAAAAATTGCCTTCAAACTCTTTTTTTTTTTTCCCCTTGTTGGTAAAAAATGTTTGATTTCAATCTATAATTGCAAAAACCAATTGTTTGATTATGAAATTAGAATTGCAAACCTTGCACAGTGACATAAAGGGAGTATCTGTATCTCTATCACCAAGACCAATATCTGGCTGAGTTTCTCCAAAGGCCTTTTCAAGAGCATCAGCTTTGTTCTTCCCAACAAGTACCCCAGGCTTACAAACCAACCCAGTTGCTCTGCCCTTATAAGTTGCTATCTTAGTACCCAAAACCAAATCAGCTCCCAACACATCTTTCAAAAACGCTTCCACCATTATTGTTGGATTCGCAGTTAGCACACACCTTTTCCCACATGCAGAGAACACACGCCAAGTCTCTGGGTGAAGATCGCTCGAATAAAACTTTGGCAATACAGCTCGAGCCACCGACTCAATATCTGAGACTCTCATACCAGAAAATGTTGCAAAGACCAGAACTTGGATCCCTGCAGATTCTGAGACAAAGTAATAGAGAAGTCCAGCTAGTGGGGTTGCAAGGAGCAAGAAAAGGAGCCTCAGAATCCCACCAACCTCGAAGGCCACAAGTGCAAAGTAAGGGAAAGAGCTACGGCCTCTAAGCAAGGTTCCATCCATGTCAGCAACCACTGCGTGTTGTTCTCTGCCTATCGATGTGCATTTGTTCACAGTTGGGAAGGTTGTTTTGGCCATGGTTTGGTTCAAAAGCTAAAGGAAATTAAGCCTATCTATCTAACTTTAGAAGGAGCTATAGCTATTGAAGTTTCTTTGTCTATGCTTTTTTGGCTATATATAGAATTTAGAATAAGAATGAGGAAAACCAGTGTGTATTAACTGTTGAGTGTGCGTAAAGGGACAAAGGGTTTTGGTTTATGAAAACAATGATAATGATGGAATCGAGGTCCTAGGTCTAAGGAGGAATTGATGCACAGCTTATCGTATATTGTATGAAAGCAATCAATGTGGTGGACGTAATTGAATAGTGTCAATTAGTGTTGTTTTCTCCGCCACTCTTAGTTGAGTTTGAAAATGTCTCTCGAGTCTCTACCATGGGACACGCGATCGAGCTTGTCAATATTACCATATTTGTTTGAAACTTTCAATTTGTTTTGACTTTTGAGCAATGCTAAAGGACATAACTTATTTTTATAATTTATTAAGGGTGCTGTTAATGTGTACAGCACCAGTTAATGCAATAAAAATTAGAATAAACTATTCATGTTTTTTTAGGGGTTGGAAAAAGTCGGATATGTATTAGGCATGATTCAGTTTAGATGAGAAAAGTCAAATCATCAGAAGTAGACTTGTACTTATTCAATGTAATTTAAATTTTGTAGCGTGTGATAGGAATCAAAGCTTAAAAAGGAATTTTACATTTCACATAATGAATGGCCATTGTTATCTAAAACCAAATATGAGCCACGAACACTAAGAGCTGGAAAATTTCATTCTATCCTATCATATGTTTTTTTATAACCCCTTGACAAGTTGATGAGTCTCACTTACAACTAAATTGTCATCCATTTGTACTACATTAAAACAAGATTAAAAAAATCAATATAAAATATCATCTTTTAAGATAAATGAAAAAAATTATAAAATAAAAGTTCATTCTCGAAGTAATTCATTTTAGTTAAAACAATTCCTTTTACCAACTTGATAAGTCTCACTTATAACTAAATTTTCATCCATTGGTGCTATATTAAAACAAGATTAAAACAATCCATATCATATTTTAGAATAAATGAAAAAAACATGATACAAATAAAATAAGATAATGACTAGATGCTCTATGCTCCAGCATAAAAATAAGAAGAACAACATAATTTCACAGCACCGCATTTACAATTCTTCCCATTTTTTCTTAGATTTTATCACAATCTTATATCTTTTACCAAAGTTCCGCCCCCTTTCTTTTTTTGCATATGAATTACAAGTGCTCTACTTTACCTAGTTTGAGCAAGCATTTCAAGAAATTATTTGTCCCATGCATTTTCCTACTTCACAGGCACAATGAATTTCATGCTAAACAATTCTACATATTAATATTTTGCATATGAATTACAAGTGCTCTACTTTACCTAGTTTGAGCAAGCATTTCAAGAAATTATTTGTCCCATGCATTTTCCTACTTCACAGGCACAATGAATTTCATGCTAAACAATTCTACATATTAATATTATTCGTGGAGTCTTTTATATTATTTGTGGACAGAGTCATGCCAGGAGGTAAGTCTGTGTATATTTTAAATTTCAGAACACATATTCTTATATGTTACATGGGATTTCATGTTTCGTTGTACCTATTTTTGAGGACAAAATTTTCACGTCACATGACTTTATTTCATTGGCAACTCGCATCACATCAACATTATCATGGATTTTGGGAAAATCTACTTTAAAGCCCAAAAGAGCCCATATTTACACAAAATGATGCCAAAGAACACGGTCCAAAACCCATGACGATATTATCTCATTAAAGCCCATGATTCAAGCTCAAGGCACATCATTTCATTTTCGGCTCATGATCCAAGCTCATGAGTCTCATCAGGGGAATTTTGGGAGTCGTGGTTTAGAAGGCCAAGAAGTATGTTCAATAAAGTTTCAGTAGTTCAAAGTTGATAAAGGAAAACATTTTTTGCTTGGTATGTCTTCCCCAATTTCCTGAACTCTGACAGGTCAGTATGCAATAGGTTGCATCTGGTAAACCTCTCATATCACATAACACTTAAAATAAAAAAACTTTCCATGCTCTTTACATAAAATTTAATGTTCATCATATAATATAAGTTTAAAAATGTAATTATATTATTTCATATAAATTATATTATTTGATAGGCCACAAACTGAATGACTCCTTGTGATAGAAATTAATTAATTAATTAGTCAAGTTATTAATTAATCAATTTATCATGTAAGCGCGTGGTAGCACAAACAAATCTCCAATAAACTAATTATGCAGCGGAAAATAAATAACACGGTGATTTGTTTATGAATGGGGAAAACCTAACGGCAAAAACCCCACCGGGTGATTTTCAGGTCACCACTCCCGAAACTCCACTATTATCACAACAAGCGGTTACAAGTAAAGGAATCTAAGTACCTTACCAACCTACAGTTGAACTTTTACCCCAATACCCAATTGAACTTGTTCTGTATTGACAGTTTCCCTTTCAGATGCACGACTTCCAGTATGTGACTAACCAATTGCACGGATCCTAGTACGCGACATCAATCACCAACTAAGAAGGTTGTTGGTTGCAAAGTTCTTCAGTTCATCCACACGATGAAGATTAAGAAGATGCTTGGTCACAAAACCCTACGGTGCACATACACGGCAACTTCTTCAAGAGAAAGAGATGAACTAGGGCAAGAACTTCGTCTCCGGTAACAATTTGTTTGAATAGAGTTTGCTCAAAGCTTGTGCAACTTGTGAACACTTTGACGGCCCTTAAACTGATCCTTTTATATGTCTAGGATTAGGAGAAAAGAAAGCCAAAAGACACATTCACGGATCCCAAGAAAATCAGATTGGAATTCTGAAAATCTTAAATCTCGATAGATAGAAGGTGTCGAGCAGGTGTCAAGCACACCGAATGTAGAACAGCTTCCTTAAGCTTGATAGATGCAGCTATCGAGTTTTAATAATTTTGCACTTTGAACTTGTTTTCTTGAACAGACTTGAAGGCTTCAATACTTGATCTTGAAACAAGGTTTCTTGAAGTATTTAAAGACATCCTAAATCTACCCAAATACAAGTAAAATACGTTTTGTTAAAGAATAAACCAATTACATAAAATCATGACATATGTTCTTAACACATGAAACACATATGTCCTAACATTATTATTTAAATCAATCCCAAGCATATGGCTAAATCTTTATTAATATCTCATATCTAGCATTAAATGCTCTTCTTGCTCTCCAAGATTTGGTCAAAACACAAAGAGACCATAATTACATCTCTAAAACTTCATCAAATATCAACCAACTAGTTATTACTTACCAAAATTATATTGTAATAAAACCATAGACTAAACATATAATTTTCCAAAAAAGGCAACTTAGCCAAAAATACCAGCAAAGTTATAGCAAAAACTGCCTTAACTCCAGTAGAAGCTACAACAGCTCCAGCAGAAACAACAACTATAGTAGAAGCTACAGTAGCTCCAGTAGCAACTGCAACAGCTCTAGCAACAACTTAGGCAATTGACACATGTCCAAAGTGACATCATCAACCTTTTAATGCCCATTCCCAGTAGCTTGCTGCCATACCCAAAGAAGCAAATATCCTATAAAAGAATTCCTACCATTTTAAGTTAAGATCCTTAGCCTCTAGCTGTAGTATCAGAAATATGAAGATCCCATAAAGGTTATCTTACCATTTTTAGCCAAAGTGAGGTGGGGTCACAAGAAAGTGACCGTGTTCCATGACAACAGGGGTCAAGAATCAACTCTTAAATCAAAGGATCTGAATATAAGAGCTAACCCGCTCTGATACCACTTGTATGTTTTTAGACCTCTTAAAACACAAGTTGTTTAACCTAGTTATTTAGCCAAGTGATTATTTAGATAAATTACTCAGATCTAGGTTAACACATTCAACTCATATCATGTAAATAATGCGGAAAAGTAAATAACATAATGATATGATAACCCAAGAAAACCAAACTGGTAAAAAACCTGGGGAGGATTTAACCTATCTATCCTCAAGGTATAACAAATCTACTATGAAAGAATTGAAGTTTTTACAATAAGATTAAGACCACTAACATCCTATTGCTATCTCGTGTAGAAAACTTACTACCACAACCACGTAACAACTATAAGTCCACGGACTACTTCTTTCCTTGATCCACTGCAACCACAAGTACTCCTACTTGTGACTTTGAGACTCCACTTAAAGGTTTCAGATCTTCTTTAAATTCTTTATGCAGCAACTGAAACGATCACCAAATTCTTGAAATGAATCTTGATAACCCTAAGTATGTATGAAGGTAAACACCTCTAGATCTCACAAGAGATTCAATACACAGCATATCAACAATAATTGAAACGTGGATAGGGTTTTTCCTTTTATTTTTAGAGTAAAATATAAAACCCTACATATTAAACCGGGCTTGGGCTGAGTTGGAAAAAATCTGCAAAAAATTAATCTGTACGAGGTTCGATCAATCGAGCCTTGTAGATTCAGCCAATAAATCCTGCAATTCACTCGATTCCAACTTTACAAATAAACACACTTTGGGTAGCCTAAATCTAGACTCTAAGTTTTGATCATGGTTTGCCAACACATTACATATTGAAGTTCTAATACATTTAGTTCCTAACGTCTTAGAACCTAACATACTCCCCCTTTGGCAATCTGTAACAAAACACACCACAAAACTGAAATGCTCAAAGTTACAAACAGCCCATTAAACATTAAACATGCCCAAAAATTATTCAACCTAACTATTATCTATTAGTTGCCAGTGTAGACAGCAGCACAACTGAATAAACCTGTATATTCCTGAAACACTCAACAAACACATAAAAGCATGTGTGGAAAATACAAGTAAAACAAAAGTAAATTCTTGATTTCACAAAACAGAAAATAAAAGACATATATCATAAAAAACCTCATAATATAAATCAATAACCAATGTATCATATGTGAAACAAGAAACAATATAACGTAAACTATAAAAGAAAGTGTCTCCCCCTAACATATACAAGTATACAACTCATAAACAATAAATACATCACAAGCCAAAAACATATACATAAAAAGCTCTTAGATACAATCTAAAGTAGCTCCAAAACTCCCCCAAAGTCCATGCATGCACAATATGTACTCCCCATTTTTGTGACAAATTGCCAAAGGGCAATCAAGACTCATCATCAAAAGGAGGTGGTGGAGAAGACCGTGGAGCACCAGCCAAATCAGCACGCAAAGCCTGAAGCTCCGTGAGCACATCTAACAAAATTTGTCCATGCACCACCTAAACGGTCATGAGAGTATCCAGCATACTCTGAATGGATGAATCACTCGAAGAAGAAGGTGGAGGATCAACAGGTGGAATCAAAATACTCCTCAACAATGGGGTCACCTGAAGAAGGAGGCTGAAATGCATCCCCTGTGGAAGACTCTACTCTAGGGCGTTTAGAGCTAACTTTCATCTGAGCCGCTCTTTGCCTAAGGAAGGTGGCAACTATAGGAGCAATAATATGGACAGGCTCGGATGCAGGAAAATCCTCTAAACCTAAGTCTAATAAATTCCAATGAATGAAAACAGGAAAGAAAAGACAATGCGATTTAGCACTACTCCTATGAACCTCAATCAAAGAATGAATGAAAAGAGTAGGAAAACTCATAGGAGCATTAGTGACGAGAGTGTACAAAAACGCACATCTCTCAAGAGGAATAGTGTGTAAATGAGAGATAGGCCAAATGGAATGACAAGATATTCGGAAAAACATATAATTGAGCTCAGTAAGCTTATGGGAGGTGATCCGAGGATTAGTACCCCATCTAATGGTAGTACCAGTGAGTAAGGACATAATATCGTCAAGCGAAGGGGTCTCAGTGTAAGGATACATAGGCTGCTGTACCAAAGGTACACCAAGAGCAGAGGCCACCACCTGGGGTGTAATGACATACTCTTCACCCTTTATCCAACTCCTCACAACCTAAGTGTTGGAATCATCGGAGTGGACAAATAGGTTCGAATAAAACTCTTTGATCAAGGCAGCAGGAGGAGGATGCTGTACATCTAAAAGAGGTAACCAACCTTGACTCTCAAAGTTCCTCCTAATCGCCGAATCTAACTCATTCTAGATGAGTTAGATTCGGCGATTAGGAGGAACTTTGAGAGTCAAGGTTGCGCTTAGCCCAAACCGTCCTATAGATATTAAGCTTCTCATAGGTTTCTTGGTTTTTCTTGGTTTTGAACCTATCACTCTCAAAAACAGGGGTAAAGGTGGTGGTGGATTTCTTATTCGCTCTAGTTTTCCTAACCATGATGCTAAGAGAGTAGACAAAAAGGAAAACATAAACAAAAAGAAAACACAGGGGCAGACTGCATTAAAGAGAGTTAGAACACAAAAAACTCAATAAATAACAATCTATATGATGCATGTAATGAATGCACATATGATGCATGCTCTAATGCATTGACATTTGTTCAAATTTTCTTCATAAACCATCAATTGACTTGAACACAGAGTTTTAGATCAAAAACCCCAAAATTTGAAAAACCCAATTTCAAAAATCCCAACAAATTGATCAATTTATCATTACACTAGTTAGATAACATCATATAATGACATAATAAATCAAAAAACAAGTCAATTTCATCAATTTTAGCCCAATTGAACAAAATCTCCAATTTCTTAAACTTTCAAACCCTAGAATTTCAAAATTTTCCCAAATCACAAAATTAATCAAATTAATGCGTGGGAATCATGTTAATAACATCTAAGGACAAAATCCCATTAAACAAAATTGAATAAAAACAACTGATTTGAACAAAAATCCCAAAATTCCTAGGTTCAAAATTTTCAAAAAAAAAAAATGCATGAAAATGCATGAAAAATGTGAATAAATTGAAAAAGAAAGGGTAAAAGTGACTTACAAGCACTAGAAGACAAAAACCTTTGAGAAATTGGAGGAAGAAAACAACAAATTTGGTTTAGATTGGATCAGTCAAAGAAGAACAGTCAAAAGAGTGTTTGAAAAGTTTTAGAATGTGTGAAGAACACATGAGAAAATAGTTTTTAAAACACTCACTGACCAATTTTTGATTGGTCGAAAATTAGCTTCGATCGATCGAAAAACATATTCGATCGATCCAGCATCAATTGAGCACTGATCGAGTGAAGCAGATTGTAACCAAAATTTTTATTGCATTTTCGATCGGTCGAGCAACAGCTTCGATTGATAAAAAATCTGGAAAAGTGAATTTTTTTGAAAAACAGAGCAAGTTAATGCAGAAACGACTCAAAACATCATATTTCATGAATGAAATGCATGAATTTGAGTTTAAAAGTTTTCCAAAAACACATGAATTCAACCTAGATCTTGCAAAAACACATTTTTGAATCAATTTCTCCTCAAACACTCAAATACTAAACACATTTTGCATTAAAATCAAGGAATTTTTAATCTTGGATGGCCACAACATGATCTCACACAATATCATGTACTAAGTTTAGTAAAGAATAACTTGTGTAGTGTGTACAACTAGTAATAGCTTGAGATACATGTGAGGTGATAAGTAGATAGTAATCAATCGTAATTTCTACAAAATTCATCACATAAGTTTGAAAGAGACTATCACCTAAAGAGTTACATCATATAACTCTCATATCTCCTAGAAAACAAGTTTGCAATCATGTAAGTTTCTTGTTTTGCCTCATAATGTACATACCAATTTTATTTTATTTGAAATTATGAGATTAGTCAAGTAATGTACACACCAATTTTAGTAGGGTTGTCCATGGGTCGGGCAAGTTGGGTTTGTGCCCAACCCACAACCGACTCGTAAGAGATCGAGTCTACAAGAATCCAACCCGCAACCGACCCATTAAGAGGGTCGGGTTTCGCGGGTCGGATGTCCGTCGGGTGGGATCGGTTTTGGTGGAAGCTGAAACCTGTTGGAAACCATTGAAAATCGGCAAGATCTCGCCTAATCTGGCCAAGATCTAGTGAGATCTAGCTGGATCTGGCAGAGATTTCGTCAAATCCGATGATTTTTCCCTCAAATCGTGCTAAGAATCGCCGGATCTGATGTATTTATGCCAAATCTGATTGTTTTGGTTGACGAAATCTGCAAAATCAAGCTGAAATCTCATCGAAAAGCTGGAGAATTCACCAGAATGTTCATGCTCTTCGGGCAGGTCTGGTTTCACGGGTTTTGAAGGAGGGGACTCGAAATCGACCCACCGGCGTCGGGTTTTGGAGCTCAGGACCCACATCCGACCATTGGAGCAGTCAGATCGAGTGGAAGCAGGTCGGGTACGGGCAGTTTGGGCGGGTTGGGCAAGTGGCCGGGTGGGTTGGACAGCCCTAAATTTTAGTATTAATCCGAGGCTACACCTTATGTTCTTTTTGTGCATGTGCTACACTTTCTTAAGCACAAAATCTTATGATATGCACTAAGGTATTCATGATTGGCTAGAAAACAGTGGTGAGATAGTTATTTATGCCTTTCTCCTTAAGTTCAAGTCCACACAATCAAAGGCATGTAACTTCAAGATTAAGATAAGGTAATCAAAAACTATAAACAACTCCCACACAACATGCACTACATAGCTAAAACTAGCAAAGTGCAATAAAATAAGCTCATCCAAACTAAACAAGGTACACAAGCATATTATGTAAAGATAATATGACCAACCTTGATTACAAGTCCAAGAGAGATAATGCAAAACACATTTTTCCTTCTTTCTTCCTTTTTTATTTTTTATTTTTTTGAAAAGAATAACAAAAACAACATATCATGAAATGCATGAATGTTATGCAATGCAAATCCTAAAAAAACAAAAAACAAAAACAAAAATAGCAAAGAAGAATGGTCACAAAGAGTAGAGAGATGAAGTATAAGAACCATGTCAGAAAGACTCAATTAGATTGAGCCTTTTGCATCCAAAACCTTTTAGATGCAATTCTAGCATTGGAGTTATTGTTCATATTAGAATGATGAGCAACTCCAAGATTGGTGTTGAGGACAAAATTTTCACACCATATGACTTCATTTCATTGGCAACCCGCACTACATCAACACTATCATGGATTTTGGGAGAATCTATTTTAAAGCCCAAAAGAGTCCATATTCACAAAAATGATGCCGAAACCCATGGTCCAAAACTCATGGCGATATAATCTCATCAAGGCCCATAGTTTGAGCTCATGGCACAACATCTCATTTTTGGCTCATGATCCAAGCTTATGAGTCTCATCGGGGGAATTTTGGGAGTTGTGGTTTGGAAGGCCAAAAAGTATGTTCAGTAAAACTCTAGTGGTTCAAACTTGATAAAGGAAAGCATATTGCTTGGCATGTCTTCCCCAATTCCCTGAACTCTAATGGGTTAGTGTGCAACAGGTAACATTTGGTAAGCCTCTTATATAACATAACACTTAAAATGATAAAGCTCCCCATGCTCTTTACATAAAAATTAATGTCCATTATATAATATAAGTTTTAAAATATAATTATATCATTCCATATTAATTATATTATTATTTTCATATAAATCAATTCCAAGCACATGGTTAAATATATATTAGTATCTCATATCTAGCATTAAATGCTTTCTTTACTCTCCAAGATTTGGTTAAAATACAAAAAGACCATATTTACATCTCTAAAACTTCATCAAAAATCAACCAAGTAGTCTATTACTTATCAAAATTATATATGGACTAAACATATAATTTTTTCCAAGAGAGGAAACTTAGCCGAAAATACCAACAGTAGCTCCAGTGGAAGCTGCAAACAGCTCCGGCAGAAGCAGCAAACAGCTCCAGCAGAAGTAGAAAACAACTTCTACAGAAACAGCTCCAGCAGGTTGACACATGTCCTAAAATGATGTCATTTGCCCATTAATACCTAATCCTAGCAGCTGGCTGTCATACCCAAAGAAACAAGAGGATCCCATAAAGATTATCTTGCCTTTTTTAGCCAAACCATGACTTTAATGCCAAATATTTTTTCCTCCAAGCAAGGTGTCATTTGGATGACATCTTTCAACTGTAACAGCTGTGATTGACAGCTGTTACAACTATAACATCATCCTTAAAGTCTTTAGCTTTCTTCTTTTGGCTAAAAAACAAAGTCTCATCAATGAAACCACTTACTTTGCCAAGGATTTTTCCTTATTTGCTAATTTTCCCTTCAACTAAGTGCTGATCTAGTTACATTTTTGGCTCTATAAAAAGAGGACCAAGCTACACATTAAAGGGGGCACCATCCATCCCTCTCTCATCTTCAATATTCTTAAATTTCATTCACCTTGCTACACAGACCTCTAAACTCCTCCATACTTCTCCATCTCCCTTACAAAGATATCTCTTCTTAGATAACACCATTACATCACACCTATCATACCACACCATTATCCATTACCCATTTTTCCCACACTTCATTATACTGAAACTTCATCATTTTTGCTGCCTAAAACACATCTCCATCTCATTCTTTATTTCTCACACAAAATCTCCCTTCTTAGAAAGCAACATAACCCATAACACAAATAATCTCATGTATTTACTATATTTAACCTTCATACTATCTATCTCACACTTCCGTATGTTTTACAAACACATTCCTCACAAAATACCCATACACACTTCTCATATATCTTTAAACTCCATGTTTCACAAAGTAAACATATACAAGATCCATGTCCAACAAAGTATCTACATATAATTCCTATGCATATTACAAACACCATATCTCACAATATATATATATATATATATATATATATTTCTTACCATCTCCACACATCTTAAAACACATCAAGCACTCTTTCAAGAACACATTACAAAAGCCCTTTCTCATAGAAGGCATATGAACATCAGTACTAAGGCCTTTCTCTTTAAAGGCACAAAGACTTCATATTAGAGTCATTCTCATTGAAGATATACATATCTAATACTAATGAAATTAAAATCCCTTCTTATGAAGGAAAATATCACTCATGTTTGACTAAAAACTAAAAGAGTATTACATGAGGAAAATCATTTAAGTGCATGATTAAGGGGACAAACTTAACCAACCAATGCACACGGCTGGACATGCTTTCTCTCCCTCTAGTTGCACCCATTTTTCCCTTTCAAACATGAAGTCACCATAAGAGGATTCACTTCACCATGTTACTGAAATGCTAAGTCCACTGATGTTACGGCTGGAGCTGCAAAATATGAAAGTTGCTGAAATGTTAATTCCACTGATGTTACGGTTGGAGCTGCAAAATATGAAGATAAGTCATTATGTTTTATCCTCAATTTTATATTATTAAGTATATTTTATTCATTATCATTTTACCGCTGGATGCAAGTTATTTTAATATCTTCTCACTATTTAATGAACATGATTTCACTAACACTTCCTTAATAATGGACATATATATTAATAAATTGATCTACCACCAACGCACATATATTATTTGGACATGAACCGCCATTGGACACATATTATTTTTTGAAATGAACTACCATTGGACATATATTATTTGGACATGGACTATTGCCGGACATACCTTATTATGTTGAACATGAACCATGAACCGCAACTAGACATGGACTATTGGACTCATCCCATTATTGGACATTTGATATCTAATTAATTATTTTCTAATATTGGACATCACTTAATATACATAATAATAATGCATCAATTCACCATTTAATTAAAGCTATCATGCTAAGCATATTATTTATTTATTTCCACCATTAGCATGATTCTAAGACTTTGGGTTTTATCTATTTTGCAGGCTTAAAAAATACACTAGAAGCCATTGGTCTATGTGGCCCAATGTTGAGTTCCAGGTTAAACTCCCCCAAAAAAATCCAGGCCTAGCAAAGTCACACCTCCAAAGACACGTGGCTACGCGCAAAAAACCGCTCCCAACAATTGGTATAAAGGTTTAACGCTTTTATCAACTCACCAATAAGTACCATAGGATCTTGTGCTTGAAGCAAAGGTACTTTTGGCTTATTTACTCGCTTTGCAGCTTGTAACTTGAAACAGTTTGGACAAATATGTCCAGTCTTTCCACAAAAATGGCAAACCCATAAAGATCTATCATGCAACTTATCCTTAGGAAGAGGAGGATTCTTGGGCTTAGACTCTTTAAGATCAACCCTAATCTTCCTAGGAGGTGGTGTGACTTCTACTGGTTTGACAATCTACTCTTGGGGGGCTTAGAAGAAGAAACAAAGTTTGTGGAATGAGTTTCAGACACAGAAATGCTATCTTCAAAACCTAGACTAGTTTTGTCTAAGGAAGACTTCTGAATACTCAACATGTGTTTGAGTTTAGAACTAGCAGACCTATTTGTTTGTTCTCTTGCAACAGATAATTCTAGTTCCAAATTCTTAACTTTATCGAGCAATAGCATGTTTTCAGTCTTCACCTTATTAATCAATTCATTAGCATCAAACAATTACAACCAATGTTATTAAATTCGTTCTGTTCCAGCCGGAATGGTCGGAATATTTCGTACCGGGATGTAATCCGGAACGGTAATACCACCCATTCCACCTCGGGTCCAATTCCAGCCAGTTTCGGGTCATTCTGGTAGATTCCGGTCAATTTCGGCCGAAATTTACTAGTTCTTAGCCACCAAAAAAGAAAAAAAAAAGAAAAAAAAAGAAAAAAAACTTAAACTAACAAACCCATCAGCACAGCATGTTTCCACCTAGCACTGATCGCCTGAAGAAGTTCAAATCAGATCTGCTATGAAGCTACCAAATGATTTGAAAAAAAAAAAAAAAAACAAAGGAAGAAAAAGAGAACAGAAATTTAGAGCAGTTGTGGAGGAACCTCAAATTTTAGCTGCGTTTGAAACTTTCTTCTTCAGTCCTGCACTTAAACTTCTGGTTTGGGTTTCTAAAACTTTCCAAGAAGTACTTCTGTAGGTGTAAGTAACTGATGGGAATATAAAACGAAGAAGAAAGAGTGGAGGAGAAGGTGAAAGGAATGCACGTGGATGATGGAATGGGATTAGGTGAAAAGGTGAAAAGGGGGCTTCCAAGAAGCTTCCTATTTTATAAATATTAACATGTTTATTTACAAAAATACCTAAATTTGAATTTTAAAATAATCAATCTAATCACTTTATTATTATAGTAATATTTATTTTAAAACACTATATTACATTCATTAAATGATGATATTATATTTATAAAATTTGGCTTAAGAATAACAATGAGTAATAACAATTTTTTTATTAATTACTAATATATATATATATATAAAGTGGCAATTTCGAAACGGTCTAAAATGGTACGCCGAAATAGGCCGGTACCGAAATATTCCATTCTAATAGACAAACTGGAACGGACACCGAAATGGTATTCATAACAATGATTTCAACAGCAAATTTTTCTTATCAAGTTCAAGAGAAGCAATTTTCTTCAAACCTATGTCAACATTCATAGCATCCTTTGCAGCAACCTTGCAAAACTTATTATAGGTTTCTTGCAAATCAGCATTCTCAGAGAGTTCCCTATCAGAAGGGTTCTCATCAACCTCAACACTTTCATCAACTATAGTAGTAGCAATGTGTTGTGAAATTTTAAAGTACTCGCAAGTGTACGAACCGTACTGAAGTATAGTTGGACAAGAATGAGGTCGAACCCACAGAGACTTGAATAAACGTAGGAAAATTAACTAAACCTTAACCAAACTAATCCTTATCTAGTTTAATAAAAAATGGTTTTTTTTGCAATTAAATATACTAAACAAATAATAAAATTAAGCAAATAGTTAAACTAAGCAAAAGATATAAAACAATAAAAAGATGTAAACAATCAAGAGAAAGGAATTAAGGTTTTGGAATCCGCCTTGTAAATCATATCAGCATATATTTATGATCATTAATTTTTCCCAACCACTGCATGATAATCTAGAAATCAATCTTGCTATCATGGAAAATATCATCATTAAAATCCTTATTTTAAAAATCAAAAGCATGTTCTTCTTCGGTTCTTAAGTATAAAATCAAATCATTAATTATATCCGTAGCCAAACAAATCACAAAATATATCCAATTCTAAAAATCAAATAATAAATTGTATCCATTGACAGACAAATCACAAGTGATATCTAATTTTATAATCAATAATTAATAAACCAAGCATTCAATTAATTAAGACAAATCCTAAATCATGAGAAAAACATGATTGAACTCATATCTAGAATCTCATCTTAGTCAATTGATATGAAGCAAGAACAATTTAAATTATTAAAGAACAACTATTGTGGGAAAAATCAAATCACATAAATATTATTAATAATCCTTAACAAGGTTTCATCCTCAACCCTAATTATAAATTTAGCTACTCATAGTAATTGAAAGAAAACACAAAAATAAAATACTAAACATTAAACTAGACAAATAAAATAAAATTAACTGTCATGGAAGAAAACCAAAGAAGTAACCGCACTCTCTATACATTCAGCCCTCAGCCCTAGCACTAGCCTCCTCCCCCCTGAATTTTGCCCTAAAGAGCCCTTAAATAGGTCAAGGAATCCTATTACAAGTTGAATTCCCGTTTGGAGAAAATCCCAGATTTTTAGACTTCACTTAACCGACAGTTTTGGCCCATTTAACGTCAGAATTTGGACTTTTGGTAAACTACAAAGTTGTAGCCCTTTAAGTTAAAGTTCCAGCCCAACTTGAATCATCTAGATTGGACATCTTACCAGAAAGTTATGCTAAAAATACTAACTGATGTGCAGGCTGGAATCCTAATCCGAATTGGATTTGGATTTAATTGGGTTGGTCTTTTCTTGAATTCATGCCTAGCTGGATGTAAGTTGGCTTGATTCAATTGGCCTAGCCCCACTTTGCATGTAAAGCCCTTGTTACCTACAACAAAAAGATATTATATAATTAGTCACAAAATAACATAAAAGTAAGGCTAAATATGTAGATATGTGAGTACTTTATTGTATATATTTCATGTACATCACTATGAAAGCAATGAAGTTCCCATCCTCATCACTACCAGACTCATGATCAGAAACTTCGTCATCACTAAGGATTACAGCCATAGTTTTACCCTTTGATCTCAAGAATGTAGGACATTCTGATTTCACATGACCATACCCTTGACAACCAAAACATTGTTGACCCATGAAACTATTAGAAGTTTGACTTACTTTTTCTTTAGATTTATCAGTATCATTCACTTTAGTGGGTTCATTCCTCTTAAAATTCCTAGGTTCAGCATTGTTTTTACCTCTTGTCCTTCTGTTGTTGTTCCTAAGAAAGTTTCTAAAGTTCTTGGCAAGATATGCAATCTCTATAGAAAAGAGTTCACCATCAAATCCATTACCATTAACATCATTAATTGACTTATTTTCTATGCATCAAAGTGAGGTGGGATCACAAAAGAGTAATCGTGTTCCATGACAACAGGGGTCAAAGATCAACTCTTAGATCAAAAGATCTAAATACAAGAGCTAACCCGCTTTGATACCACTTGTACGTTTTTAGACCCCTTAAAACACAAGTTGTTTAACCTATTATTTAGCCAAGTGATTACTTAGATAAATTATTCAGATCTAGGTTAACACATTCAACTCATATTATGTAAATAATGTGGAAAAGTAAATAACACAATGATATGATAACCCAGGGAAACCAAATCAGTAAAAAACCTGGGGAGGATTTAACCTATATATACTCAAGGTAAAATAGATTCACTATGAAAGAATTGAAGTTTTTACGATAAGACTTAGACCACTAACATCCTATTGCTACTTCGTGTAGAAAACTTATTACCACGACCACGTGATAGATCCGAGTCCACGGACTATTTCTTTCTTTGATCCACCGCAACCACAAGTACTCCCACTTGTGACTTTGAGACTCCCCACTCAAAGGTTTCAAATCTTCTTTAAATTCTTTATGTAGCAACTGAAATGATTACTAAGTTCTTGACATGAATCTTGATAACCCTAAATGTGTATGAAGGTAAACACCTCTAGATCTCACAAGAGATTCAACACACAGCATATCAACAATAACTAAAACGTGGTTAGGGTTTTTCCTTTTATACTTGGAGTAAAATATAAAACCCTACACGTCAAACCGAGCTTGGGCTGAGTTGGAAAAATCTGCAAAAAATTAATTTGCATGAGGTTCGATCGATCGAGCCTTGCAGATTTAGCCAATAAATCCTGCAATTCACTTGATTCCAACTTTACAAATAAACACACTTTGAGCAGCCTAAATCTAGACTCTAAGTTTTGATCATGGTTTGCCAACACATTACATATTGAAATTTTAATACATTTAGTTCCTAAAGTCTTAGAACCTAACAAAATGGAAATTCAAATACACGTTGACTGTAAAACAACCCCCTAAAGCTGTGAAATCATTTACGCTTGCATTTTACCTTCAACGAATTTACGGACTACACATTGGAAGAGAGAAAGCTCAAGCACACTCTACCTGAAGACAACCCAAGCACATCCTTGCTGGTTAGATCGCCGTCCTTATTCAAACCCATCCTCGCCGGTGATGCCTAGAACCACCCCTCGACATATGGCCTCGCCGTCGCATGCAAGCTACTCCGCCGACCCATCCCTTGTCCTCGTCTTCTGCTGACCCATCCCTTGTCCTTGTCCTCATCAACCCACCTCCATCAACCCATCCCTCATTCGAACCAACCCATACCTTCAAATCCAGTTTTACGAATTGAAAACCAGACACGAGAGAGAGAGAGCTTAAAGGGAAAGTGAACCCAAAGAGAGAGAGCTTGAACCTAGGAGAATCTCATCACCGCTGCTGACTCATAGTCGCCGCCTAAAGCTCGTCGTCACTGCCAAACACAGATTGGAGCCTTGTCATCTCGTTCTCGTCTCCACTGAAGCTCGTTGTCAATGCCAAACACAGATTGAAGCCTTGACCCGATTTCAACCTCTCTTGATCTACCTCTCTCTTTCCCTCAATCTCTCACTCTTTCTTCCTCCCCCTCTCTGTTTGACCGATTTTGAAAGTTTAATGGTTTTATTTTGATTTTTGCTTCTTTAAAAAGTTTATATCTTGCAATTTTCTATTATAAATTTGTTTGGAAGCTGAGAAAATGGTTGAAAAAACGTAAGAAACTAGTAGAAAATTTGTATTTTTCAGAATGTTATCAAACACTTAAAAATATTTTTTAATACAATTTTTAAAATGCAACCAAACACTAAAAAAATATTTTCTTTTCCCAAAAATATTCACCTGCAATTATTTTAACCTCCAAAATTCATTTATATGGAGCCTAACGCAGTCTTAATTTACAGACATTTGGAAAAAGAGGTTGCTTCCCCAAGTGGCAATTTAAACGGGGACAATCTTTCACGTCTTCACGTTTCACTTTTGATATTTGTTTTTTATTTTTATTTTTTTAACTTTATGTCATGTGTTGCAGCCAACCAGTAGCCACATTGATGTCATCTTTTTCTTTCTTTAATTCGAGTGACTGATGCGTGTGGCAGGAGGTTATTTTTTACTCAGCCACACGTCCTACTATTTTCCTTGATAAAACACACTTTCCATTTTTAGGATTGCTTAGGTCAGTTTAGTATAGTCACTCAAACACATATTTTCAGTTTTTAAAAAATATTATATATATTTTTACACATTTTTTCACTTATATATATTTTCACACATGTTTTTAAATAAATGTTTTCAGTTTTTAAGTACATGTACCGAACACTTTCTTAGTTAGAGAATTTTAGTATTATTGTTTAGTTTTCAGTGTTGTAGAAAAACATGTTTAAATGTTATAGAAATACGTGTCAAAAATATTATTATTGTTTAAATACTGAAAACTATTGTTTAAACATTAGTACCAAAGAGCCCCATATTTTTGTTCTTAGATTTTTACCCTTTCCATTATTTTATTTTTTAATGAAACCACTTTTTCTTTTCTTTTTCTTTTTCTTTTTTCGGGTTGAAAATTTCATATTTCAACAACAGTGGTATCAGCTTTATTATGATTTTTGTCCTTTCCTTTCTCTAGCTTCTTGTTTCTTCATTGATCAAATTTTTAACAAACCATTCAAAGCAAAGTTACTGAGTGACATCCACAAGTCTCTCAAATGTTAAGGAACTCAAGTAATAAAGCTTACAGTTCAACATCTATCAGAAATTTCAAATTGTAACTATTTAATTTACCAAGTTTTGTAACTCACTCAGGTTCTTTGCAGTTGATATTCTCTCATTAAGCTTAAAACTTACAAGCTTTTTAATTGTAAAAGTTTTATTTTGAGTCGTCTTTCTCTTGTAGAGACTATCCAATTTTTCCTATAAAGTATTTGAACTAGTCTCTTGAGATACATGATAAAAAATACTAACATCAATACATGGTCTAATACACCAATGGTTTTTCTATGCATCTTCTCCCACTTTTTGTTTGGCATATTGCTTGGCTTGGCACTATCACCCTTAATAGGGCCATGAAAGTCCTTAAAATAAAGGATGTCCTCCATCATCAACTTCTAAATTAAAAAAATTCAATACCAAGAGTTTAACCAGAGTGTTTGTCATAGTCATATTTTTCATTTAATTTAACACAAGACAGCCACATTCCAAAATCCAAAGCTCTAATGACATTTGTTGGGATAAATCTTTGCCTATATGTGAATTAAATCAAATAAAAAAACCCAAGCAATGAAGACAAATAGAATTACCCAAAATTCTAAGCAAAAATCAACCATGGTAGCAATAACTCAATCCAACATTTTTTTAGCGGGGGATGCCCCTATGTTCATGCCCATAGGGGTGAGTGACAATGGTCTCCCGCCCACCCTTTCATTCATTGAGAAAAAAAAAAAAAAAAAAAATCAACCACACAATACTACCAAATTTACATGGAAACCCCTCTAGTCTAGAATGAAAAACTACATTTCAAATTTGACAAATTCATTATAATAAAATAAATATTATAATACTTAAGTTTATGCTCAATCTTGAGTTCACAATAAAATGAGTTAAGTACAATAATACCTCACCACTTATAAATACAATCTCACAACTAAATATTTCAATTCCATGTTTGTAGCACTCAAAAATTCTTCTGAGCAAAAAACTTCAAAAATTTTTCCCTTTATGCTTGTAGCTTTAACAAAGAAAAAACCCATTTTTATTTTTCACTTTTCGTGAGCTTGCAGTCTCTCAATTTTTGGACTGCTCTCTCACCGATTGAAAATGCTCCTTTCCGAGCATGTAGCTTATTTCAAAAACACACACACCCACGCAACACTTCTTTTCATAAAATAAGTCTGACTTTTCAAAAACCTGTCCAACAAGCTCACAGAATGATCTTTATGTGTGGACTAGGCCGAAAAGATTTTGCTAATAAGGAAGATTATTAGTTTGGCTTAGTGATGAGAATGTTTCACTGGCATATGTGAAAAATGTTGATTCTTACTACTTGCTATTTATAATGCAAGATCTGATCTGTCCAAGGATGCTTTGGAAATGAGAAAATGCAGCAGCCTTGATGCTAGTCTCCCCATTAACCATGTGTCCCGTTGTCATCTTTAATGAAATGCATTCAAAGTCTTTCGGGCTCTTCTTTCGGATAAGGCAGCTAGATACATCCATACGGTGTTAGATTTTATCAAATTCTTTAATTATTGTTGTGCGTAGCTTGACTTTGGATTGCCAGAGTCAGGTGGAAACCAAGTTTTACTTGGTTCTAGAATCCTTGAGCACTATGGACTTGGGAGTTAAGTCTTTGTCGGTTTAGGACTTGTAGTTGTAGCCGACCTATGCTTATATAAATATACCACAAGAATATGCCGCACTTTAAGTACTATAGAGAAAGAAGTAACTACATGGTCTAGTTCTTACCAAAAAAAAAAACTATCGGGTCTAGTGCAAATACAATAGAGTACTCTTTTGTGATACTATTGTAATATTCTTATTTTATTTTATAATGGAACTTTTTCTATCACCGCATAAATTTTTTTTGTTTATTTTTCTTTGCTCTTCGTTAATCTTGTGTAAGTAGATTTATTTTCACAACAATTATGGTTCAAGTAGTTAATTAATCAATATCATGAACAAGATCAATAGAGCAATAAACCAACAATCACTCACAGCACGCACGCAAACAAGCAATATGTTGATGAAAATAAAACTCAAATTAGAGAACTCTCCAAATTAGTTGCACATCCAAAAAATTGAATCCACTATGAAAATAGTTATAATACAATTCTACTTATAAAACCTCCTGCAGTATAAGTAAGGAACTTGTATTCGAGCTCCCCACTATTGATACAACAGGTTGTACCAGTCACTTTTCTTCAATAGCTTCTCAGTTACACAAGTTGATCACCTACTGCGAATCCGCTCTCAAATACTTCAAGGTCACTTGGAGAGTTGAGGATTGCTTCAATGATTTCTAGCACTAATCTAATGCACTTAGGATTATCAAGGTGTTTGAATGGAATATTCTATCAAAGGTAAGTAATATAGAGAAGAATGGAGGTGACAAGAATTTCTCTCTAGGGTAAGAGATAGTCTCTCTTCAGTTCTACCGAGATTAGGGTTTATTTACAAATTAAATTCGAGGGTTGGTTGGCTATAAGAATAATCAAGAAAATCAAAAATTGAAATTCATGGCAAACTTGCTCGACCAAGTTTTTGGCGAATTTCAGTCAAATTGTGTTGTGTAACTGATTTTCAAATCTAACTGTCTTACAGTCAATTTTGTATGGCATATTGAATTTCACTTGACTTAGTTTCCTTTTGCAGCCCTTCTTTCATTTGAACTTAAACTCCATTGACTTGATGCAATTACAATTGAAATAAAATTGAATTACATTAAAAAAAAATTACAATTATAATAGAAACATATGGCAAGAAATATTGCCAACATTATGGATGTGCTTTAATAAATTAGCTTGACCTCATTTCATGCTTCTGAATTGAGCTTATTGAAATTGCAGTTTCACACTTTCAATTTACTACACTTTTTCTCCGATGGTTATCATCGCAAACAATAATATTAAACATGTACTTTCCTCTTTCAAAACTTACAGATATATATAATTTTTGTTTATTTTCATATACTTTATCAAACGTATCACCATAATTTGAAGTTTTGAACCTTGATACAAAAATAACAATCATTTCTCTCAGGCAATTAATGAAAATCAGTTAATCCATCTCTTTTCAACTTTCTTCTACATTCTTTTTTATTTTATTGTTTATGTTGATATATTTCAGCAAACATATATTACCATGCATATATAATTTAGGATCCCATTACTTTGTTGGCCTTGAGCAAAGGTTTCTCAACCACAGTTCCATCATTACCAGCAAGTGCCCGGTACTTATCTTTCCTAGTGAAGCTTGTGCACTCATAAGAAAGAGTTGCAGCAATAACCCTTTGTATATAATTCGCAACCTCCTGGCTAGACTTCCCAGCACTGCACGTTAGCTCAAGTGGCAACTTGTTCAGAAAAGTTACTTCATAAGCTGGGCTAGGGTTCATGAAGAAATAAAACGGGTCCATTCCTTTCCAACCTCTAGCTGTGGTTCCATGAAACATACTCATCCGATTCACCATGGCTACCGGCACGAGTTGGTCTGTTAATTCAGCAAACAAAGCCGAAAACCTCAAAAGAAATGGTTCCCTACAAGTTGTACCTTCAGGGCATATTGCTAAGTCACCTTCTTCTAATAGTTTCTTGATCATGGATGCATCCTTGGCCCTGTCACGATTAAGGCGGACGGTCTTGATGGGTGAGATTATTTCAGAGAGGCGGGAGACAGAGTAGGTCACGGCAGGGATGGCACGGCCAAGAGCGGTGGAGAGGAAAATAGGGTCAAGTAGTGTTCTATGGGAGCAAACAAAGAGGACACCAGATTGGCCTATGGATTTTTTGGCTTGAGGAGGAGGGCCAGGGGTGCCTTTGATGGTGACACGAACGCCTAGTGCCATGAAAGCATAGTAGACTAGAGGCATGGGGAGGAGAGCACCGGCAGCGATTCGAAGACAGGCTAATAGGAAGCCTATAGGGATCCAGAGAATGGTGAGAAATGCTATGAGAGGTGTTGGCTTCTGAACAAGGCGGCCATCGTGGAAGATAATTGGCTTGGGGAGTTTGTCCATTGTCACAGGTTTTACTTCTCGCTGTGGTGGCACAATAAAAGCCTCCTGCATGTGTTTTGCATCCAGTTAATAATCGAATTTTAGTAAAATTATAGCACTACAAATTCTAATTGGTTCTTTTTTTAATATATATAATTATTTTAATATTTTCAAAATTTAGTCTACAAAAATAAGAGTTAGCTCCTCCAAATATTTGATTTAGTCAAATGATGCTCTTAAAAAAAATTAGTCTAATAATTATAGAGACATAATATTATTTTTCGCAATTCTATTTTTTATTGTAAAATATGTTCTTATATCTGTTAAATATTTAATAAAATTTGACACCAAACATGTTTGAATCTATATTTTTTTCAACCAGTTATATGGCAATTAACAAGTTATTGACTCATTAAAAAAATAATGTCACTAAAATTACACATGAAATGTCTCTTTAGTTACCACATAATGGGTTAGAGAAAAATAGTTTCAAACATGTTTGAAGCCTAACTTATTCCTCCAAGTTTTGTATCATTCATGTTTTTGAAGATTTCATTAATTGAATTAAAAGATTTTTTACTTACTTTAGTATAAAATTTAATAATTTGTATCGAAAATGAATTTTTTTAAGAATTTCGTTGTAAAAATTAGTAAAAATAAATTTTATTTTATGAAAGATCACCACCAAACATAATTTTGATTGAAATTACTAAGCTCTTTTTTTTTTTTTGGTTGGGTGTATGTATATATATAACTTATCAAATAAAAAAGTGTGTGTATATAATAAAAAAGCGTGTGTATATGTGTTTATGGGGGGTTATCTTGAAAAATATATTAGATCTGTAACTTGGCCCCCCAAATAAAGATTTCTGGCTCCGCCCTTGCCCATATGGATAGTAAAAAATATGAGAGGATACCAAAACTTGCTTCATACTTCTTTTGTTTTCCTCTTGTAAAAAAAGTGGTTGTGAATAAGTGCTTGATTTTGAAAATATAATTGCAAATAACAATTGATTGAGTTTGGTTTTGAAGTAAGGAAAAAGATAACGGATACCTAGTTTAGGAGATACTTTTAGAAACTTTTTATGAAAAAAGAAAGAAGCAGTTGATTTTTTTGAAACTTTTTTATATTTTCTATAAAAGTAATATCAAAGCTTTTATAAAATTATCTATTATCAAATGCTCTAAAGACACTCATTAACATGATCCTTGAAATGATTAGATTTGCGAATAAAAATTGATTGAGTTTGGAAAAAGATAACGGATACCTAGTTTAGGAGATACTTTTAGAAACTTTTTATGAAAAAAGAAAGAAGCAGTTGATTTTTTTGAAACTTTTTTATATTTTCTATAAAAGTAATATCAAAGCTTTTATAAAATTATCTATTATCAAATGCCATAAAGACACTCATTAACATGGTCCTTGAAATAATTAGATTTGCGAATAAAAATTGATTGAGTTTGGTTTTGAAATAATTAGAAATGCAAACCTTGCACAGTGACATAAAGGGAGTATCAGTGTCTCTATCACCAAGACCAATATCTGGCTCAGTTTCTCCGAAGGCCTTTTCAAGAGCATCAGCCTTGTTCTTCCCAACAAGTATCCCTGGCTTACAAACCAACCCAGTTGCTCTGCCCTTATAATTTGCTATCTTAGTACCCAAAACCAAATCAGCTCCCAACACATCTTTCAAAAACGCTTCCACCATAATTGTTGGATTTGCAGTCAGCACACACCTTTTCCCACATGCAGAGAACACACGCCAAGTCTCTGGGTGAAGATCACTCGAATAAAACTTTGGCAGTACAGCTCGAGCCCCTGACTCAATATCTGAGACTTTCATACCAGCAAATGTTGCAAAGACCAGAACTTGGATCCCTGCAGATTCTGAGACAAAGTAATAGAGAAGTCCAGCTAGTGGGGTTGCAAGGAGCAAGAAAAGGAGCCTCAGAATCCCACCAACCTCAAAGGCCACAAGTGCAAAGTAAGGGAAAGAGCTACGGCCTCTAAGTAAGGTACCATCCATGTCAGCAACCACTGCGTGTTGTTCTCGGCCTATTGATGTGCATTTGTCCACAGTTGGGAAGGTTGTTTTGGCCATGGTTTGGTTTAGAAGCTATAGGAAATTAAGCCTATTAACTTCTAAAAGAGCTAGCTAATTGAAATTTCTTGTCTATGCTTTTTTGGCTATATATAGAATTTAGAATAAGAAAGAGAAAACCAGTTTGTATTAACTGTTGAGTTTGCTTAAAGGGACAAAATGTTTGGTTTATGAAAACAAAGATAAGGGAAGAACCGAGGTCCTACGTCTATGAAGGGTTTTTTTTTTTTTTTTTTTTCTTTCTTTATTTATTTTTGGATGTCTGTGAAGGGTTGATGCACAGCTTATCGTATATATCGTATGAAAACAATTGATGTGCCAATGTGGCCCAATGAAGTACAAATCAAAATTTAATTAGACGGACAACCACCATCTACTCTTCATTTAACATACATATAATTGATGCGGTGCATGTAGTTGAATACAGTGGCGGCAAAGACGTTAGAGTCAGGGTGTTCCAATTGATGCGGTGCACGTAGTTGAATACAGTGGCGGCAAAGACGTTAGAGTCAGGGTGTTCCTGGGAACACCCTGACTTGAAAAAAAAAATTATATATAATAATTAAAAAAAATTTATTTGTTTATCCTTAAAAAAAAAATGAGGAACACCCTTAAGAAAATGAGGAACACTCTTAAATTAAAAAAAAAAAAAAAAAAAAAAAAAAGCCAACACAACTCGAGCTCCAGTCCAGAGCACATCGCATCGGGATTCGGGCATCGATCGCTCACTGGATCGGATCGGAGATCACTGATCGGTCACGTCGCTCGTCGCTCGGCTCGGTCACGTCGCTTGCTTCGTTGCCCGTCGCTCGGCTTGCTCCGTCACCCGTCACTCGGCTTGCTCTGTCGCCCGTCGCTCAGTGCTCCGTTGCTTGTCACTCAGCTTGCTCAAGGTATTTCATAACTTCTTATTTTTTATTTTTTTTTCTCTCTCTCTCTGACTCTCTCAGTCTCTCTCTTTATCTGAAAAATTAAGGCTCTCTTTATTCTTTTAAGACTTTAAAAGTTAACTTTAATAATTTATCTTTTAATTGATTGGCTCAACTTATCTTTTAACTTTATTAATATTTTGACTTTGTTCTTGATTTTTTTTTTTTTTCCTTTTTGGCTTTATCCGTGTGTTGGTGTTGGTGAGACTTGAGATACAATTAATTTTTTTATTGTGATTTGTGATTGTGAAATTTTCAAATTGGCAGCTGGCTCTTGTGATGGGGTTTGTCTCATTGTCTATTGAGTGGGGTGGGGGTGAATGGGCACATCACATGGGACCGGGTGAGGAATTTGAATTGGGGGAAGTAAATGCACATGGTGCAACTAATAAACAATAATTTAATTAATGGAAGCAACTAATAAACAATAATTAATAATTTAATTAATCAATATATTATAAAAGATAAACAAATTAAATTATGTTAGGCTAAATAATAATTAATAATTTTATAATTAATGAAACAATAATATAACAAATTATAGTTTATAAAAGACAAACAAATTAATGAAACAACTAAACAATAATAATTAATAATTTTATTAATATTTCAAATCAACTTATAGTTTATTGTTTATTTTTTTGCTAGAATTATGGACAAATATTTGATAAAAAAAACTACGTACCCAAGATTCATCTACTTGATGATGGCTTTGGCCTTTGAATCTTTCAACTAAAAAAAAAAAATTTAGGAACACCTTGGGAAATATTCCTGGAGTCGCCACTGGTTGAATAGTGTCAATTAAATTGGTATTGTTTAGGGTTTATTTGGATACTGTTTATTGTTGAAAACTAAAAATATTGTAGCAAAATAATTTTTAAATGTGTGAATAGTGTCGTGGGACCCAGTTTTAACTTAAAATTTGCTGAATTCCGTACTTGTGGGTCTTGTGAACAGTGCACGGGACCCACAGAAAAAACGTCAAACACTCATCTTTTATCATTTTAGCAACATCCATACTCACACTTAGTTCGACACTTCTCGTTTAGTAGAGTTTTGAGAAAGTTCTCTTGAGTATGATCTCCCACATACTTACTCTTTGAGCAATACTAAACACATTAACTTATTTTATACTTTATTAAGGTGATAAATTGTTATTATTAATGAGAAGCCACTAACTTTCACATAAACTCACTATTTTTTCTATATCACTCATAGTCGCATATGTTAAGGTTGTGGCAAAATTTGTCAATAAACTTTCTCTTTGAGTAATGCTAAAGACAACTTATTCAATAACTTATTAAAGTGATAAAGTGTTAGAAAATTGGTGATTCCTAAAGAGGATGGATGAGAAGTGTATGGAAATAGATGGGAATTGTAAGTGAATTGACTTAATTCGAGTTAGTCACTATTCATAGAGAAATATTAAAAGAGAAAGGAAATGCACTAAATAAGGAATTAGTTTTTCTTCAAGATATCTCAAATGATGGTTACAAGTACTATTTATAGAATTCAATGGTCACACATGATTTGATCCTTTTGGCTTACTAATTAACACTCACCAATTAACCCATATGATTATATTGTTACATGTGCCAATAACTCTAACAAACTCTATCATATCATATTACTTGTAATCATGGTTTTAAAAACCGGAACGGACAAAGAACCGGAAAAGAGACTGATTATCAGTTTTATGGTCCGACCCGATGGTCGAACCAATGATGTCATAATTAATATAATTTAAATATTTAAATAATTTTTATATGAATTTTGAATTTCAATAAATTATTTTAAGAAAATATAAAATATAGAATTTTTTTTTTCTTTTTTTTGCATACCACCTTTTTTTTCTAGTCAGTAATTATTGACAAAAAAAGCATAATCTACTATTAAGGTTTCATATATTTATTTTTATAAATAATAGTCTAACTTTAACTATTTATCTATTCAAAAAAAATTCAAAAAAAAAAAACCCAAAGTTAGGTGATTAGACAACTCACTGACTTACCAATTATTATGACCAATCCACTTTCCCACCATCTCACTCCTAGCCACACACGTATACCCTTTGTAGGGACATGATTTGCAGCCCAAGCCCAAAATGTATGGATCTTGGTCCAATGAGTCCAATATAATAAATTTGTAGAGAATGGGTCGAAGAACTAGGACCTAATGAATTTAACAACGGCTAGTAGGGATTTGAAAGGTGATCGAGCAAGAACAAAGAACATAAAGTTGAAACACTTCACTGTCCAAGGAGGTCACACTTATATAAATTGATCAAGATGGGGTTCAAGAACAATTTAGATTGCTATGGTGTTCTCTCTCTCTCTTTTCCTCTCCTTCACTCATGAAGGATCTCTAACATTATATAGCTCCCTTCGGACCATCTTGATCCTATACTTATTGATCATTTGAGCCCTTACTTGAGTACTTGTCCCATCAGACACCCTTTTTGGCTTTCTGTGAGTTGTGGTAGCCAAGGCAACACTGTTCAAAGGTCTTCTCCACATAAATGCAGCCAGAAAAGTAGCTGCAGTGTATTTAATGCGGTGGTAGTAGCTTTTCCTTGGATATTTTTGGTTTCCTTCCTTCTCGTATGTTCATGAGACACGTCCCTATCATTGGAGCTTCCTGAAGGGTCATTCTAATTGCTAGAATAGATATCTAAGCTACATTCATCATATCCGAGGAGGAGTTCCTCCTCAGACCACCTTCCATTCGTTCTTTACTCATGAGACTTCAAATTGGATCCCCTAATAATTATTTGTTCCTCTTCGGACCACTCAACGTCTTCCGAAAAAACCCAAGGCCCAATATTCGATCCTGGGCCTTTATCCCTACAATAGCCCCTCAAAATTCCGGTTTTTCCCTCTCATCCAAGGAGAAAAAGTGGGATTTTGATTTTTTAGAGATAAGACCAACTGATTCCTTGATTCACACATGTGGGAGTGCGGGTTTACGTGCCTTATAATTGCTTCTAGCGCTTCGTTGCCCACGAGCATCATTAATTGCTCTAGGTGGCGTTATGTTCCCTACATCCAATGGTGAGGCGCCAATCCAACGGCTGATATTTTTCCTAGAATTTTTAGCGAGAGTATTCCCACTCATTTTCTCCCTTTATATAAAGCGTGCAGGGAAATCATTTCCCCATTTCACAAATCTTCAAGCTTTCCAGAGACATCTAATATTCAAATTCTCAAAACTTTCCAAGTCACCAGACTTTTCTCACCTGTTCCTCAAGAAATCTTTTGAAAACCTTTCTAAAGGTATCAGGGATTAGCGCACGCTTTAGTTCTTGTAAGTTTATATTCTTTTAAACATTTCTTTTTCTACTTGGCCAATCTCCTCGGCCTTCCAGTTCTTATTTCTTCACTTACAAATTCCAGTAGTTTTTTCTTAGGTTGTCTAAATGGGTAGATTCGCGAGCCTAGTAGACTCACCTACCAAAATAGAAGCCTTTAAAGATAAGTACCATATACCCCAGGAAGTTGGCCTACGATATTGTTCCCCAGAACAAATCGTGTTACACAGAAGGGAAGGGGAGGTCATCATCCCCATTATAGCTTTCATAGAGGGAGGGATGACTCTTCCCATGGGTAGGATAACACGAGACTACCTCCTCAACCATAGGTTATGCCCCCACCAATGTACACCTAATATGTTTAGGATCCTAGGCTGTGTCGATGCTCTTAATGAGCATCTCCAATTGGGACTTACCTGGCACAATGTGGTCCACCTATACGAATGCCACTTACAAGCCGATGAAGGGTTTTACCTTAAGTCCAGGTCGCCTATCGTCAGGCTCATCTCGTGTCTCCCCAAATCTAACAAGGGGATGAAAAACGATTACCTTATCGCTTCAGGGGCGTGGCATGATGGTCTTCATTGCCCAGTCCGAGAAGGAGTGCCAAGTGGGATACCTTAGAGTTAGGTTTCTCTAACCCTAACCATCTCATTATCTCTGTCATTCTGTTGTCTTTTGATGAAAGAATTCGATTTTCTAACTGTGTTTTGCTTCTCGACTATGTTTGCAGATAAGAATCAAGTTGCTCCTCAGCTCAGCTTTACCAATGTTGCGGCTCTAAGCTATCTGCTCAGATCGGAAATATTTGTAAGCAAGTACAGACAGCTGCAAGCCATCCACTTGATTCTGGAATTTGAGCCTATATCGAGGATACTCCAAGAGATCGGACACTCCATTAGAGTAGGTGACCCACGATTGGCCAGGATAGACGTATCAAAACCGGATTTCCTTGCTCGGGACGACCTTCCCCCAGTCATACTACCAATCTAGCAGAATCCTCCACTGTTCGCAATACCACTTCAGCAGGTTCCACCCCAAGCATTTGTAGTAGAAGAAGAGATAGTATCCTCCCGTTTATCTCTTGAAGAAAAGATAGAAAAATTCTGTTTCGAATAGGAAGAAGGAGCGCAGGAAAGGCCTATGCAGCTCTCGAATTCTGAAACCGAGTCCGACAAATTTTCTACAGCTCATCCTTCGAAAATAGTCGTTGCCCAAGTCACCACTAGCTCAGAGGAAGAGGAAGAAGGCATGGACTTGAAGCAGAGGACTGGCTTAAGGGGTTTAATGGCAAACAGGAACAAGGGGTCAACTTTAAAAGAAATCCACAAGACCCAAGTTCCTCCCAACCTCCCTCCTCTTCCTCCGCTCCCTACTAACCACGGACTGCATGCCAACTTGAATCTAAGAAGGACGAGGTCAGTTGAGGACCTAGAGGAAGGAGAGGATGCCCCTAAAAAGGGGGCTAAACAGCAGAAGAAAGCTAAGGACCCCCAGGACAAAAGAGCTAAGTCCATGGAGAGCTGGGACGAGGTTAAAGTGCCGCAAACCTGGGCCCCTCGGCTGGAGATAGAGGGTGCTCCCATCCCTTGGGATGCCACAATTTGGGAGTCTTAGAGGGGGCATGCCACCTACCTTGTCGAGGCTTTGGAGCAACCTCTCCTTCTCCCTTGAGATGTGGAAGGTCTCAAGCATACCAGGCAGCTAGACCTGGTCATATCATTGAAGAGGGACCTCACAATGGTAAGCCAATCAACATCTCTTTTCACTAAATACTAAGGTACATATTCATTCATATATTTATTTATTTTTATAACCCTTTGCCACTTTTATGCAGGTTACCCAACAAATTTATGTGGCCGAGGAGTGGGTTAGGAACGCCCGTGACAAGGTTAAGGATGAGGCCCACTCCCGCCTTGAAGCTGAGAAGGCTCTTGGAGCTGTTAAACAAGAATAGGTGAAGTTATTTAAAAGGCTTAAGGAAGCTATCCAGGCTCGCCAGAGTGCCGAGGCAGGTCTAAAGACCACAGAAAGGTAGGCCAAGGACATGTGCCAAAAACTGCACATAACAGAGATAAACCTGGCCATCAAAAAACAATCTGTTTTGGATCTTAAGGAGGAGCTACAGAAAGCCAAGGATGCAGCCTGGGTGGCTAGGGAAGCAGCTGAGGCTGCGGTGAAGGCATCCTACGAACGTGGGGTGCAGGACATGGAGACCCGGCTGGTAGAGGAGGTGGTCGTAGTATGCAGGGACTACTGCACCGAGTCGTAGGGAACAGCGATGGATCGGGTGGGAGTCCCTACAGACTCCGAGTTGAGGAGGGCCGAGAATATCTTCTTCCTAGAAGATATTCGAGAAATTCCAGAGTCGGTCTCTCCTCCCGAGCAGCTACTTACCAGCCAAGCTCCTCTTCCTGATGCTAAAGTTTCTAAAGGAGCTAGAGTGGGTAAGGGGGCTCAGTCACCGATGGAGGCCAAGCCCTTCGAGGATGCCCTCACTATCAGGGATGTGGTCTCCTAGGCCAAGGATGCAGAGGCTAAGTCTAAAACTGGTGATGTCCACTCCGAGGCTACTGATCTAAGAAAGACCCTCCCCAAGCCAAGGCCTAGAATCCCGAATATAGGATTTTCTTTTGTAGTTTTTTTTTGTGTATAACTTTTTGTGATAGTGTTTTGCCCTCAGACAGTGTATTCCTTCTTTTGTTTAATGAAAAAAGTTTTTCTTTTTATCTCTCGTACCTTTACTTTTATGCGCTTCGAAGCTTATGATTGTCATAAATAGTATTGTACTGTTGCTGCTCTAACTTTAATAAAACCTGGAAACAATTATGTATCAGTAACAAAGAGATTTACTCCATACTTGCATTGTGAAATGACCCTTCTGCAATGAAGGCTGAATCTAATAAGGATAACTAACAGACTTTGAAAGAAAAATGGAAGGGGGAGATATTCTCGATTTTGCCCAACACTTGCATAAATAATTAAGGTCATTAACTTACTCAAAGCCACCAGTTCAAGGAGTTGGTTACAATCTCAGATCAACTTAAACATTCAGATAAATGTCGTAGTGTGTTAATTTCCCCAAAGCATATGGTCTGAGGACCAAGGCATGAATAAGGTTTTGTTTATACACTTATAAAGATGTCATAGTGTGTTAATTCCCCAAAGCATCTGGTCCGAGGACCCAGGCATGACTAAGGTTCTCTCTAAACACTTATAAAGATGTCATAGTATGTTAATTTCCCTAAAACATCTGCTCCAAGGTCCCAAGCATGACTAAGGTTATGTTTAAACACTTATAAAAATGTCATAGTGTGTTAATTTCCCCAAAGCATTTGGTCCGAGGACCCAGGCATGACTAAGATTCTGTTTAACATTTATAAATATTGAATAATAGGAAGTATAATGCCTTTAATAAATGAACATATTGACAAAAGAGACTTTCATTAATAATAATACATTTTCAGGTTGTTTACATTCTACGGGCGTGGTATTACATGTTCATCCAAGTCTTCAAGAAAGTATGCTCCTACACCAGCCACCGAAGTGATGCGATATGGTCCTTCCCAATTGGGCCCTAGCTTTCCCCACGCTGGGTTCTTTGTAATACCTAGAAATTTTCTCAACACCAAGTCACCAGGCACCAATGGTCTCAGCTTTACGTTGACAACATACCCTTACTTGAGTTTGTGTTGGTAGTATGCCAATTGAACCTTAGCATTTTATCTTCTTTCTTCAATAAAGTTTAGGCTCTTTTCTAGCAACTCGTTGCTACAGATCGAATTGAACGAGCTGGTCCTTAACGTTGGGAAGCCAGTCTAAAGGAATGACAGCCTCGGCCCCATAAGTTATTGAAAAGGGAGTCTCTCCTGTTGATCTGAGAGGTGTGGTTCTATACGTCCAAAGGACATGTGACAACTCTTCCACCCATCTTCCTTTCGCGTCATCCAACCTCTTTTTGAGTCCATTAACGATGACCTTGTTGACCACCTCGTCCTATCCATTTCCCTGGAGATAAGCTGGGGTAGAATATCTATTTGTGATTCCCAATTCATAGCAGTATCTCCTAAAAGACTTACTATCAAATTGAAGGCCATTGTCCGAGATGTAGGTGTGAGGAACCCCGAACCGGGTGACAATGTTTTTCCAGATAAACTTCTTGGCGTCCACATCTCTGATGGTCGCCAATGGCTCAGCTTCAACCCACTTAGTAAAACAGTCAGTGCCAACCAGCAGATACCTCTTGTTCCCTGCTGTCTTGGGGAAAGGGTTAACTATATCTAAGCCCTATTGAGCAAATGGCCAAGGACTGGATAGGGGGTTAAGGACTCCTCTTGGCTGATGTATATTTGGTGCAAATTTTTGGTTTTGATCACACTTCTTCACATATTCTTGCGCTTCTTTCTGCATATTTGGCCACTAGTAGCCTTGGGTGATAGCTCTGTGAGACAAAGATCTACCTCCTGTGTGGCTTCCACAAATCCCTTCATGTAGCTCCTCAAGGAGTAGCTCTGACGCCTCAAGGTGAATGCAAAGTAGATATGGCCCAGAAAAAGAGCACTTGTACAATTTTTGGTCCTCGGACAGCCAAAAACGAGGTGCCTTTCTCCTTACCTTATCAGCTTCTGATTTGTCTTCTAGCGAGATGTCCTCTCTCAGGAATAGTATTATGGGATCCATCCAGCTAGGCCTTACTCTGACTTGGTCAACATGGACCACCTTTCCCTTTACCTCTGTGGGTTTGCACAAGTCTTCTATAAGGATAACTCGAGGTAAGTTTTGTGCCAAGGAGGTTACAAGCATGACTAAGGGATCGGCGTGTGTGTTTCCACTCCTAAGGACGTGCAGCAGGCTGAATGATTCAAATCTTGATTGTAAATGCCTAGCTTGACTTAAGTACCCTTGCATTCTCTCGTCTCTTGCCTCTAATTCACCCTTCACCTGGCCGACGACCAGTCTTGAGTCCGAGAACATTTTTACTGCCTTTCCTCCCATTTTTTGAACCATGGACATTCCTTCCAGCAAAGCTTCATATTCAGCTTCATTATTTGTGGCCGAGAAACCTAATCTTAATGATTTCTCGATGGTTAGCTTCTCAGGTGAAATCAGAACTAGCCCCACTCTGGAGCCTCTTTGATTTGCAACACCATCCATATATACCTTCCACAATAAAGGCTTTTGTAGGGAGATTGTGCCAACCAATTTTTCATCCATGCTCTGCGTCGCTGCCTCTTCTTCTAATAGGGGTTCAGTGAACTCGGCTACTAAGTCGGCGAGGACTTGGCCCTTGACAGAGGTACGAGGCATGTACTTGATGTCAAAAGCCCCTAGAACTGTGCCCCATTTAGCAATCCTTCCCGTGTAGTCGGCACTTCAAAGTACAGCCCTGAGTGGAAGTTGAGTCAGGACGACAACAATATGTGCTTGGAAGTAATGGGAAAGCTTTCGTGTACCATGCACTACTGCCAGGATAGCTTTCTCTAGTGGTAGATAGCAAATCTCGACCTCATGCAATGACTTGCTCACATAGTAAACTGGCCATTGTATACCACTGTCAACTTGTATCAACACCAAACTCACCGCATGAGGGACCATAGCAATATAAGTAAATAGAACCTCATCCATCTCAGGACTAGACATGATAGGTGGATGAGAGAGATATTCCTTAAGCTACTAGAAAGCCAAAGCACACTCCTCGGTCCACTTAAATCCCTTCCATTTATTCATTAACAGGAAGAAGGGTCTGTATCTATCTGCTAACCGAAAGAGAAATCGGTTCAAGGCAGTAGTCATTCCGGTTAGCTTCTGAACTTCTTTGGGATTCTGAGGTGGTTATAGATTGTTTATCACCTTAACCTGGTCGGGATTAACCTCGATTCCCTGGTAGGTCACTATATAGCCTAGAAACTTGCCTGATCCCATACCAAAAGAGCACTTGGAAGCGTTAAGGCGTAGTTTATGTTTCCTCAGAATTTCAAAAATGTTTCTAAGGCCTCCCACATGCTCAGAAACCACTTTACTCTTTACCACCATGTCGTCTATATAGACCTCAATATTCTTGCCCAACTGTGGTTCAAACATCTTAGTCATCGTCCTTTGATAGGTGGATCCCGTATTTTTTAAGCCAAAGGGTATCACCTTATAATGGTAGTTTCCAATGGGAGTGACAAAAGCTGTCTTCTCTTGATCATCTAGGGCTAGAGGTATTTAATGGTATCCTTAAAAGGCATCTAAAAAGCTCATCCGAGGATGGCCTACAGTGGCATCTACCAGCTGGTCTATTCAAGGTATAGGGAAGGGATCTTTTGGACAAGCCTTGTTTAAATAGGTGAAATCCACATATACTCACCATTTCCCATTCTTCTTCTTCACTACCACAGTGTTGGCCAGCCACTCAAGGTAAAAAACTTCCTTGATAGCCTTGTCTACTTAAGTTTTGTCACCTCATCTTTAATAGCATCAGAATGGTCTCTAGATGAGCATCGAGGAGGTTGTTTTTTGGGTGTAATAGTTGGATTGACATTCAAATGGTGGCAAATGAAGTTTTGGTCCACCCCCGGAGCTTCGTCCACCACAATGAAATCCACCTCCACCACGTCCAAACCGGTCTGTATGGGTAGTCTAATCTGACCTTTAGTAGTAACAGTCTTCCCCTTGAAACTTACTAGAGGGGAATCGTATGCCGTTAGGTCCTCAGGTTTCAAATTCAGCCCCTTGTACAGGTCGGGGTACATTATCTCGACAGCACTACCCTAGTCTACCAACACTCTCTTCACATCATACCCCCTATCCTGAGTGTGACCACCAAAGCATCGTCATGGGGTTGGATGATTCCAATCTTATCCTTGTCCGAGAAGCTTAGGATCGGTGGGATCTTTATTCTGGCTTTTTTTTGGCTCCGAATTGTTGTCTTCGGTGGATAACTGAGCCATAGACATCACTCTAGAGGAACAAGAACCGGTCCTACCAGGAGCAGCTAAAATGACATTGATTGTTCCCAAAGGAGGCCTTGAAGAAGTATCTCTCCGGTGATCCGAACTTGTATGCTCTGCTTGGCCACTAGAATGGTGGAGCAGTCACTTCAACTTCCTTTCTCGGACCAGCTGGTCCAGATGGTCCCATAAATTCCTGCAATCTTCCGTAGTGTGCTCCTAGTCTTGATGGTATTGGCAATAAAGGCTCTGGTTGCATTTCATGGGGTTTCCAGCCATCTCGTTCGGCCATTTGAAGAACGGCTCGCTCTTAATCTTCTCCAAAACCTGGTGCACCGGTCTCAGAATACTGCATTAACCATCTGGGTGTTGGCAGACCTTGACTGTCCAACGAAATCTCTCCGAGGTCAGTTATTACTATATCAGTCTGACCTGAAATCCCTCATCTCCTGAGGGATAGCCTTAGCCTTTTCTTTACTTAGTTGCTGGTCTTCCTCAACCCTTTTATACTTGTCAATCTGGTCCATGAGTTGGCGCAAGCTAGTGACAGGTTTTCCTGTTAGGGACTTCCTTAAACCATGCTCGGTTGGGAGGCCACTCTTGAAAGTACAGATGGCGACGTCATCAAAGTTACCGTCTATCTCATTGTACATCTCCCAATACTTGTCCGAGTATGTTTTCAAGGTCTCCCCTTCTCGTATGGACAAAGACAATAAGGAGTCTAAGGGTCGACGGACCCTGGTACATGTAATAAAACGAGAGCCAAATGCCTGAGTGAGCTCTTTGAAGGAATCTATAGAATCTGCCCTTAGGCCGTCGAACCATTTCATCGCCACGGGTCCCAGACTGGATGGGAACACCTTGCATATCAAGGCCTCGTCCTTAGAATGGACAACCATTCTCTGACTGAAATGGCTCACATGCTCCACTGGATCCATTCGCCCATTGTAGATGGTGAATGTTGGCTGATGAAAATACTGAGGAAGAGTTGCCCCTTCAATCCTATGCCTGAAGGGTGACTTGGAAATCTGGTTCAAAACTTTGCTCATAGCATCGTTTCCCAGCCCTCTGTGAGTTGGGCTTTTGCATCTGTGTTCACGGTGGTGCTCCTCTTCATATGAGAAAGATTCACTAGGAGGAGTCATTGACCTACGTCGATAACTATTATCCTTCTCATCGTCTAAAGAGGAATCAGATGGGGAGGGAGTTCGTCTTCGATGTGCATGGCGTAACTTCCTTTTTAGATGGTTGATCTCCCTTTGCATGACTTTATTATGTTGCTCTTGAGAGACGTGACTCCCAACTCGAGAGTGGCATTTGCTTGTGTGTGTAGTACGCACGCTGCCCTCTTAATCTCTCCTACGCTCAAGGTTGGCAAATGAATTTTCATGTTGGGATGTTATGGATTCTGCTTGGTGTAGACCTGAACCTACCATAGTTGACCGTTGTTTTCACTATCACACAAGTTTTTCCCCACAGATGACACCAATTGTAGGGACCCGATTTACAGCATAAGCCCAAAATGTATGGATCTTGGCCCAATGAGCCCAATACAATAAATTTCTAGAGAATGGGTCAAAGAACTAAGACCTAATAAATTTAACAATGGCTAGTAGGGATTTGGAAGGTGATCGAGTAAGAACAAAGAAAATAAAGTTGAAACACTTCACTGTCCAAGGAGGTCACATTTATATAAATTGATCACGATGGGGTTCAAGAACAATTTAGATTGCTACAGTGTTATCTCTCTCTTTTTTCCTCTCCTTCACTCATGGAGGATTTCTAACATTATATAGCTCCCTTCAGACCATCTTGATCCTACACTTGTTGATCATTTAAGCCCTTACTTGAGTACCTGTCCTATTAGACACCCTTTTTGGCTTTCTGTGAGTTGTGGTAGCTAAGGCAGCACTGTTTAGAGGTCTTCTCCACATAAATGCAGTTAGAAAAGTAGCTGCAGTGCATTTAATGCGGTGGTAGCAGTTTTTCCTTGGATATTTTTGGGTTTCCTTCCTTTTTTTATGTTCATAAGAGACGTCCCTATCATTGGAGCTTCTTGAAAGGTCATTCTAATTGCTGGAATAGATATTTGAGTTGAATTCATCATATCTGAGGAGGAGTTCCTCCTCAGACCACCTTCCATTCGTTCTTTACTCATGAGACTTCAAATTGGAACCCCTAATAATTATTTGTTCCTTTTCAGACCATTCAACGTCTTTGAAAAAAGCCCAAGGCCCAATATACGATCCTGGGCCCTTATCCCTACACCCTTCCTTAATAATAAATTTTTTTTTTTTAAATTTCTCCTCATAAACCTAGCACCCCACACGATTTATTGTCAAAAACTTTTATTTTTTCAATTCTCAGTGTTTTGTCGTCCAGTACCTCTGTGTGTGTGTGTGCGCGTGTGTGTGTGTGTGTGTGTGTGTGTGTGTGCGCGCGCGTGTGTGTGTGTGTGCGTGTGTGTGTGTATGGAAGTTAGATCTCCATCAGATCCTCTAATTCCCTGTCTCACCGAAGAGCTGTGGATACCTCATACCAGTCCAAGAGGCTGGTTTCAACACCAAGCATGAGCATTTAGTAATTTTCTCACTCTCTCAAGCCTAGTAGATCTGAGAAAAAAGAAGATTTTTTTAGCAAAAAATCTGTCCTTACCCACTTAGATTGGTAGATCTGAGAAAAAATAAGATTTTTCTGCAAAATAAAGCTCCATTTCAGGTCTCTTTCATCAATTTTGCAAAACTGGTTCAACCATTCCAATTTCCGGTTTTTCCGGTTAAGCCGATGGTTACTGGTTAAATACGATTTTTCTTACATTTTTAGTTTTTAAGCATAACTGAACCGGATTACTGTCTGGTTCTCGATTAATCTAGTCGAACCGGCTAGTTCGGTCCCGTTTTTAAAACTATGCTTGTAACTAATTATTTGAAAGGATAGGTTTATAAAAAGTATTAGGATATTAGGATATTACAATAAATATCTCCACGCACCCTTGACACGATGGTCACTCCACAAGTATAAGTGTTTGTAGGGGGTGGGGGGTAAAGGCCAGGGTTCAAGTCTTTAGGAGAGAGTTTCACACACATATACATTTAGGCTAGAGTATAATTTCTATCTTGTATCAAAAGGGGATATATATATATATATATATATATTACAATAAACTAGTTGCTAACCCATGCGATGCACGGGAAAGCTATTGGGTATGAAGGTTTAACATTCAATATAAAGAACAAATTATTCAATATTTCTAATTAATCTTGATGAACCACAACAATAGCAAATATGTTAACCCATCCAACAACAAAAATACAACTCATAAGCTTAAATTATATCCAAACACACAAAAAAAAAAAAAAAAGTATCATATTAGTACAAAGAGAGAAACAAAACAAAAAGCTAAATGTAAATTAAAATTATAAAACATTAATAGTGGTCGTTGTAAACCACAAAACATATGCCGGCCTATTTGGTTAGTTAGTTTGAGTAATATTGTTTGAATGTTTTTTATATATGTGGGGGTAAAAAAATGTGTTGAAATGTGTGAAATTTTTTTTAAAATGTGAAAATTGTTGTTTGAGTTAGCTAACCAAACGGCCCTTAAAATCACTACTATCAAAAGAACTGTCAAAAGAGATAGCACTATTAATAAAGTAAACAATCAATACTTAATATAAAATAATATAAATAATAAAATAAACAATCAATACTAAATATGAAATAATATAAATGATAAAATAAATAATGCAAGCACACGAAGTTAACCGTTGATGGACGTGGCAAAGGCATATAAACTTGAATTTGAAAGCTTCACAGGCTTGGTCAGGCAGAGGCACACAAAACAAAATAAGGTTGAGAAGACAAAAGAACGAAAGGAAAAAGAAACAAAGCAAAAAGAAAGGAGTCTTGGCGAAGAAGATGAAGAAGATGGAGGTGACAGCAGCTATCTGGTATCGACTTCCGTTTTTCTCTATGGGTTTTTTTGTGTGGATAATATTTAAATAATCTGAGTTTTGGGTTTTGGGGGAAGGAGATTGTAGCATGAGAATGTCAAAAGAATAATTCAAATGTTAAAATATTGAGGTTTGTATTTCTTTTATAGTGTTCATCATGGGTGGTCTGAGGAAGGAGATCGATTTTAAGGAAGAAGATGTCTATTGGTGGATATGGTGGGTTTTCAGATGTGATGATGCTTTGCTGTTGGCTTGCCGTGGGTTTGATTGGCTTGTCGTGGGTTTGATTAAGGAGGAGCTAGGAGGAGCTGGAAGAGAAGGCACAATATCGTGAAAGGTAAAGGCAGAGTCTTCGTGAAAGGGAAAGGTAGAGTCGAGTTTAAAAAAATTCAATTACGTTTTTTTTTTTTTAATATTGTGCTAACATGGAAAATTGTGGAAGTTTCTGAGGTTTCAATTATATATATATTGATAAAGGATTCGATTATACATTACTAGTAGGAGTGGGGAGCCACTAAAGGGAGAGTGACTAAAGCTAATGAATTTTTTATAAATATTATATGTACATGCTTAATTGTATTTATATATTAGATGGTCCTTTCAAAATTGATTTTTATATATTGATGGTTACGTAAAGATATATTTTAGTATTTGGAACTCACAGTCTTCCAAATTATCAATGTAAACTTTCTTTTATAATGGTTCATAACTCAAAATCTTATTCCAACTCTTAACTTTTCAATCAATTAAAAAATTACAATAAAATAAGACTAAAATAGCCTAATTCCTTATGAGTTAACCAAAAAAATCGAATAAATCCACATTTATGCTTTGGTGATTAAGGCTGGATATTTCATTTTTTGTTTTACATTTTCTTTTGAACATATATTGGTAAATAGTGTAATATTTTTCTTAATCTTAGCACATATTTATTAACTTTGATAGACACTTTTTGTTTAATTTTTTAAATGTTAGCATGTTTAAAATGTTTATGACTTATTTACACTACTATATTTATATATATATATTTTTTTTTGTCTATGGGTGTCCAAAGCTATTCTAGATCCATTATATGGTTATTCCTCCAATCACTTGTGTATAATCCTCCTGCACAAGACGTTGGTTAGAATTATTTATTTATTTATTTATATATAGAACTCAGCCAGTTATTATTAGAGTAACCTAGCTTATTTTTTCTATAAGATCATCTCTAATACGATTTTTATTTTGAACCAACAGAACACATCATATATATATATATATATATGTTATGCCAAATGTTCTATGGATACAAACTAAAAGTCTATTATAAAAAATTATAAACTTAAATTTCAAATACCAACCAATGTTTCCTTTCTATAAAAAATAAATAAATAAATAAATAAAAAACTCACGTTTTGACTTCTATTCCAACTAAAAATCTATTATCAATATTTTAAGAACAACTGATTAGTAACTTAATTTTATACATTTAAACTTGAACAAAATTAAATTATATTCAAACTAAAAGTCTATTATCAATATTTTAAGAACAACTAATTAGTAAATTAATTAATTAATTATATATATAATTGATTGGAAGATGGTAGAGGTTACTAAATATATATATATATAATGATTTTCAATAATACATTGAACTTTAAGGCTCTATCGATCACATATATTTAAATGGAAAACTCTTGAATTTAATAGTTAAAAACTATCCAAAATAATAATTGAAATCATGTTTAAGTAGAAACCTCAATTCAATAATTAAGAACAATCTAAATTATTAAACATTTAAAAATTTGAAGTAGAGAGACTCACATGAGAATTTAATTTTTGTCCTTAAAAGTATGGAAGAAGATACTAAAACTTGAGTGAGTTTCACCTTACCAAGTTTAAGTTTAAACTTAAAGTTTAAGTCATGTGCGTTGCATGCTACATGTGTGTGTATATACATGAAAAATGATCTAAATTAAACATTTATTATAGAAAAAAGGTGGTGTAGCCTTACCCATGTCTAGCTAATTTTTATTATAATTCATTTGTTTTGCGGAGAGAGAGAGAGAAATGCTTATTTTGGAAAAAGAAAAAAAGTCAACGTATAATATATGATAGCTAAGATATTAATCTTTGGAAGTGATATCTCCTACAGATTGGTATTTCAATTGTGAGTTTTGGTAGTTAGAAAATTACTTTGAAATTTTTTTAAACCAATCCCTTAAAAAAGTTTTAGTAGAGTTTAAATCACGTTAATAAGTTATCTCTCTATTCATTTTTTTTTTTAAAATCATGTTAATAAAAAGTTACTGATAAAACTATTATTAGTAAACATTTCTTAGGCTTATCTATTTAGTTTTGTTGCCAAATTTATATAAACTCTTTCATTTTATTTTATTTCTTTTTTTCTGAAGAATATAACACAACCAAAAACCTATAAACAGCAATTTACATTCAATATAAAGAATATAATCAAACTTATTCATAATTCAAAATTAAGAAATTAACACAAATTATAAATTAAGATATAAATTTAGAAAAAGAACAAATAATAAACCTGTTTGCTTTCTCTATCACTCTGAGAAATGAAAATGTGAGTATGTAACAAAAACCTGAACCAATTATTGTAGAAGAGAATAAATGAGTACAAAAGTTCAATATTATGATTTGGTTAAAACGTATGTGAGAAGTTTTTATTAATTTTTTTTGAAGTTAAAGAAAAATAGCTTAAACAAAATGAAAAAATGATAATGAAAAAAAGAAAGCATACCTGTCATAAGATTTAGGCATTCACATATTGGAATAAACTTCACTTCAAAAATGATATATATATATATATATATATTGTGGGGCCCAATAATTTGTGGCCCTGACCCATTTATTCATTGGGGCCCAAGGCCCGAGCCGAGGAAGAGTATAGCCAAGGATAGGTAATAAAAGTCCAAATAGTCTTGAGACACAGCCGAGGATGATTCTGTCCTCGGCATATTCGAGGTCCCCCTGGAAGGAAGGGCAAAAAAGATATAGGAACAGTTTGGGAAAAAATCTAAAATATCTATGTCAATAAAGAAGGAGACGCTGGATAGAATAACGACCAAGGACAAAGGGAAAGCTACCATTACTACCATTCAATACTCTGCACCTGACAGAGCCATACTCTCCAGTTTTTACAACCACCCCCCAACCACTCTGGATATAGGCTGATGGGACAAGTATCAGTTTTGGAAAAGTCGATCCTACATGTGGACGAAGGATAAGGAACACCTGCTAGTATAAAAGGAAAAGTAAGCAATCCAGAGAAGCGGCTGGGGAAAATGGCCAAAAACCAGAGCCTCCCAGCCCGCCTCCAGGAGAAAGACTCCCAGGGCGAATACGATTTTAATTAAGCATGAACACCACGAAAAACCCACTGTCTTGTGATCAAGGCCTAACCTTTCAAACCCACGTTTATAAATGATATTGTTTGGGCCTTTTTACGTGCGAACCCAACGTTATTACGGGTCGTTACAAATCGCGTCCTTACAATTGGCGCCGTCTGTGGGGAAGGCTTGTGTGTTGGCATAGGCGGTAGGTCGAGGCAGTCCCCTTGTCATTTCTAACGGCCAGTTGTAGTGTCCTAGCGTAAAGTTCCACTAAAGGCTACGTTTCTTCGCTAGATGTTACGTATCTTCGCTAGGGGCTATGTTTCTTTACTAAGGGCTGCGCTTCGTAGCGTCAGCAGCACGGATGGTTCTAGGGGCTTGGCCGAGGAGCTAATTCCCCTAAAACCAAGGTCTCATGCCATTGCCGAGGGGTTAATTCCCCCAAACAACTTATAAATATCGAGTTTTGGACAGAACCAAGGTGTTGCATGGTCCTCGGACTCAAACCTATGGGGAAACCAACTACTTAGAGTAAAAACTGAGTTTTGGACAGAACCAAGGTATTGCATGGTCCTCGGACTCAAACCTATGGGGAAACTAACTACTTAGAAGAAAAATTGAGTTTTGGACAAAACCAAGGTATTGCATGGTCCTCGGACTCAAACCTATGGGGAAACCAACTACTTAGAGGAAAAACTGAGTTTTGGACAGAACCAAGGTATTGCATGGTCCTCGGACTCAAACCTATGGGGAAACCAACTACTTAGAAGAAAAACTGAGTTTTGGACAGAACCAAAGTATTGCATGGTCCTCGGACTCAAACCTATGGGGAAACCAACTACTTAGAGGAAAAACTGAGTTTTGGACAGAACCAAGGTATTGCATGGTCCTCAGACTCAAACCTATGGGGAAACCAACTACTTAGAAGAAAAACTGAGTTTTGGACAGAACCAAGGTATTGCATGGTCCTTGGACTCAAACCTATGGGGAAACCAACTACTTATAAATGTCAAGTTTTGGACAGAACCAAGGTATTGCATGGTCCTCGGACTCAAACCTATGAGGAAACCAACTACTTATAAATGTCAAGTTTTGGACAGAACCAAGGTATTGCATGGTCCTCGGACTCAAACCTATGGAAAGGTCAGCTATTTAATAAGAATTCTAAGTTGCTCAATCCTCGGATCAAATACCAGAAGAGGTTAAAGCTATGAAAGTTCTTAAGAAGATGGTGAAACGCCTTATTACTCAGCAACCTGTAGGGGCTGCTCAATTTTGGGTTATATGTCCTCAGATGATTACCTTCTACACCGCGCCGAGCATTCAGCTGTCATCTCGGCTATTTCGGGGTAAGCATTGTTTTCTCAGGTCAACATTATTGTGCCAAACAACTCTATTAAGTTCATAATAATATGTTTTCCTTAGCAAGGGTTTCGACCCTAAGTGTCATTTGTTCAAATTAGCATTATTGTGCTGAACAGTTCTCGTAACTTCAGGATAACGTCTTTTTTCTTGGTAAGGGATTTCGGCCCTAAGTATTGTTTTCTCAGGTCAGTGTTATCATGCCAGACAGCCCTAATAAGCTCATCATAATATCTTTTCCTTTTCTTCTTAATAAGGATTTCAGCCCTAAGTATCATTTGTTCGATTCAGTATTATTAAAGTCGGATAGTTTCAATAAGCATAGAGCAAGATCTTTTTATTAACTGGGATTTTGGCCCTAAGTATCATTCGGAGTATAGAAATAAAAAAGAAGTCGCAAAGTAGTGCTTCTATTTACGACATAACCATTTCAAAAAGAAGAGATACCTTAGTTAAATTTAGCTACACTCCTTAGTCATTCTATTTTACTTTAGGTTTTGCTACAATAACTCTTTTTTAAGCCCAAAGGGCAAGTTTTCTTCTTTTCTACATTTTCTACGAATGCACGGTTTATCATAATAAGAGGAGTTTCATTCAGATATGATTTAATGTGTTTTTTCTACAATATATTATCAAGTCCATAAAGTGGACGACCCCACAAAGTGGACTAGTTTACTACTAAGTAAACAAAGTCATTATTAAGTCCATAAAGTGGACGACCCCACAAAGTAGACAAGTTTACTACTAAGTAAACAAAGTCATTATTAAGTCCATAAAGTGGACAACCCCACAAAGTAGACGAGTTTACTACTAAGTAAACAAAGTCATTATCAAAGTAGACGAGTTTACTACAAAGTAAACAAAGTCATTATTAAGTCCATAAAGTGGATGACCCCACAAAGTGGACGAGTTTACTACTAAGTAAATAAAGTCATTATTAAGTCTGATATCGCTCCGAATCAGTAAGGTGGATGGCCTGGCTTCGGTGGGCTATCGAAACGGTTGATGGCCTGCAAGGAAGGAAACGCAATCAAAGAGGAGACCGGAGAAGACCGGTCGAACCCCCTCCGATGGAGAAGTTAGTTTTGTAGAGAATGAAGTTCCAAGTATTTTGGAAAATTGTCTGAGTGAGAATCTTACCTTTGTCGGGTTCAGACCGGTCCCTTATATAGGGAGCCTGGGACGGTTACTTGTCCAATAACCGTTCCAGGATTTGTGGAAACCAACAACTCCGGAGTTAACTACCTCAACGGATATAAAATTGTAACCGCTAATGGAAGTTAACTTATTCGAAGGGTTTGTTGAAAGTCTAAGTGTTGAGCTTCCGTCTGTCTAGCATAGGACGGTTTGGTTCGTCCAAAGATATCTATCGATTGTTCATGGACGAACCTAATGGACGATCATGCCTCATGGAGGACAGTTTATGGAGTGGTGCTATTATTCATGGACGCTTCTTCCTCTTTTGGATAAACTCTGGGATCAATCCTGCGTTGTAGGCTCTGGACGAGCCCGTTGGACGAGCTGGAGATGGGAATTATTTTCCGCTTCTCTATCAGTTGCCCCTTTGTCCAAAGGGTCGTCCAGGACATTGTCGTGATTTCAACAAAGTTTCGCTTTTTCGTACGCCACGTGTCACGAAACCGTTGGTTGGCCAGTCGCGTCGATCCCGTTTCCCAAAGAGATCGCCACGTGTCAATCTCTGAGTGGTGAGTGTCGCTTCGTTGACCCTGTTGCTGGGGCCTATAAATAGCGCATTCTCTTTCATGCCCCTCACTTTTTTCCTCACTCTTCTGCCAACTCGTCCAAGATTCTCGTCTAGCTCTCGTCCTAGTTTCATCAGGTATTTCCTCTTCCTTTTTTCTTTTTAGGCTCTCGTTTTAAGTCCTCTACATTTCAACCATGCCTTCATCTTCTAGTCTAGAGAGAGAGATAGACGACTACCAGGACGGTTCTTCTGAGAGTGACGGTAGTGTAGATAGTTCGTCCTGTAGTGACTCCTCAGACGAGCATTACTCGTCTGGGGTTCCTGGGATTCCCTTAGAGGAATTTCAGGAACAACAACGTAGGGCGGCTTCTGGATCTGGGGCTAGCTCGTCCAGACAGCCATCAAGTCCTCCTCAAGACGAGGAAGAGGACGAAGATGTAATCTATAGTTGTGCCCCAGAGGTAGCGTCCACCTTAGACGATGCTAAGTTAAAAACTCTTGTAGATAGATACCAAATCCCTAAAGAGCTTAACCCTCGTCTACCCCAGCCTGGAGAATGGTGTTGTTCCCCTTCCTCAGGCTTAGGGGTATACGCTTCTTACCTATTAGCTGGCCTTAGGTTTCCCTTAAACTCTTTCTGCAGAGACCTCTTCCAAAGGTTGGGTATTGGGCCAAACCAGCTCAATCCCAATGGTTGGAGGACGATAGTTGCCATGCAAGTATTATGGCGTGAGGCATTGGAAGGGAACCGTCCAATTACAGTGGACGAGTTCCTTTACTGTTATAAGCCCTCAGAGATCAAAAAATCTGCTGGGTTCTACCAGTTCTCGTCCAGAGGTTCGTATTACAGTTTAATAACGGGCCGTAGTTCGTCTGACCGTCTTTGGAAAAAAGAATTTTTTATTATTTCTGGAAATTGGGCTGGGGACCCAGCTGATGTGGGTATTCCCTCCTTCCCTCCTTTTACCAGCCCTCTAGGTCGTCTTCGCCCTGAGGGTATGTTTTTCTTTCCATTTTATCTTTTTTGTCCTTCAACAAATTTTAATCTGTCACTCGTCTAACCATTTATCTTGGTGATGCAGCTGTCGTTCGTCCACGTTTGGATAAGTTTTTCTTGGATCAGATAGAAGTGGTTCGCACTTTTCCAGGAAGGACTTTCCACGACTTGGTTACTTTTACTCGTCTAGCAACTTGGGGACTTGGTCCAATCCCAACTGCTGAGAATTTAAGTCACGAAGAGCTCACTCGTCGAAGTAAGTGTCGTCCACTATACTTTGTTATTTCAGTTTTTTTTTTTTTTTTTAAATTAATTTTTCTCGTCATAGGGATAAGCACGATGAGGGAAAACAAAGAGAAAACAGTGGCTAGCGGGGACGAAGATGCTGCTGCTCCTACTGTCAAAGTGGCTTCCGTCCAGGCTGGGAAGAGGAAGTCAAAACCAATTTCAAGTACTGTGGACCTGGACGACCTTCCCAGTCGTCGTGGCCACAAGAAGCAAAAACAAAGGCCTTCCCTTCCAAAGGTTCCCAAGTTCGTGCCACCAACAGTGAACTTGGACGAGCCTGTGGTGGACGTGGAGCCCGTCCAAACGATTCATCCTGCTCCGTCTGATCCTCCCCCAGCTCCCAAAACTTCTCAGAAGTCTGGCTCGTCTGAATCCTCTGATCGTCCCTCTAATTTGGTTCTGGACGAGGGTTATGCATGGAGGACGTTCAAAGGGATCGTCACTGATCATGAGGTTAACGAATGCTACAACATGTCAGTGAAGGAGTTTGAGCGTTCTGGCATCCATGACCTTTTCAAGGTAAATTTCTTCCTCGTCCTCGTGTGTAAACATTTAGTTTGAATAAAATGTCCAACTCCTTTTCGTCCAAATGCAGGCTATGTCAAAGTTTTATACAGCGACCTGCCAGGCCAAGGAGCTTGCTACAGAGGCCAAGACAGCCAAGGATAAGGCTAAGGAGCTGGGCCATGAGGTTTTGCTTAAGAAGGGGGAGGTCATCAGGTTGACAGAGGATTTTAATCGTCTGCTGGGAAGCGAGACGAAGTTGAAGAACGAAGTAGAGGAGCTCAAAGCTGACAACTTAGAGAAGGATACCCGCATCGTCCATCTCGAGGGACAAGTTTCAGAGCTTACCTCGTCCTTGGAGAAGGCACGTGAGGAAGCAATAGCTGCTTTTAAGAAATCTGACGAGTACAAGAATCGTCTAGACAGTCATTATGCAGCTGGGTATGAAGACTTCCGTGCTGATGCCAAGGAGGCGTATCCTGATTTGGACTTCAACTCGTTCAAGCTCCCTCTTGCTACAGAGAGTTCCGCGTTGCAGACGAGTTCCGAGGACGTCAACATCATGGACGATGCTAACACTGAAGTCATTCAGGACGATCCCAAGACGAGCTTGCCCAAGTGAAATCTATTTCCTTAGAAAGTTTACTTTTATTTGCCTTTTCATAGAAGTGCCTGTTGTTTTGGGCTTTTTACTTCTTCCTTTTTTTTTTAAAGTTTATGCAAGTACAATCATCTCGTCCAGGATTATGGACGAGTTTTATATACATTTTCATATTCAAAACTAAAGGGGTTTTTGGACGTTGGTCGTCCACCCTTAGAATTTCATGAAAGAAATGAATACTTCTACTTTTACTTCCATTGTGTTTGAATATATATGTTTCCAGCTTTATGTATGAAATTCTTATTTTCATCAATGTGTGGTTCGTCCATCTAGGAATTTACTTCACCTCGTCTTGGGCATGGGGGTGAATTTTATTACATCACCAAGAAAGTAAATTGGTTCCTTTTGCCCAGATTTTTCGTTATTCCGAAATTATGGACGATCATTTTGTCGTCCTTGATGATTAGACTTTTTTAACGATTTTTCGTCCAATGTAATGGATTGTTAAGCTAGTTTTGAAGTCTTCGCTCGTCCGCGTCTTGGACGAACACTTTTGGGAATTCATCTCGTCTTGAGGTCTAGACGAGTATTTCCTTTTCATCTCGTCCTTTTTTCTGGACGGATGAAACTTTGCTTTATTTTCAGCTTATTCTTCATCTCGTCCTATGTTCTGGACGGATGAAACTTTGCTTTATTTTCAGCTTATTTTTCATCTCGTCCTATGTTCTGGACGGATGAAACTTCGCTTCAATTTTTAGGTTAGGTTTCACCTCGTCCTATGTTCTGGACGGATGAACCTTAGTTTCAATTTTGGGTTAGGTTCCATGTCGTCCTGTGTTACGGACGGATAGACCTTAGCTTCATTTTCAGCTTAGGTTTCATCTCGTCTCTTGCTTTGGACGGATGTACCTTTTCATCTTTCCTTTGGAGGAAAGCTCATGGACGATATGTCCTTTCGTCCAAGGATTTCATTCGTCCATGCTCGCTTTCTTTTTTGCGGATCAATCTAAATGACCATATAAGGATTCCAATAATATACTTTAAAACAATATATATATTTGAAAACCCAAACTTATGTAATCATTCGTCCACAGGCATGGCACATGCTCATGAGCTAGTGCCTTATTGAATTAGAAATACAAACCAACTCATCCATGAATAGCACAAAAGTGAAGACACTAATGTACTTTCTAGGGGATTATTAAAATACTTAAAAACACTTAATAGTAGTAAATACTTCTGCTCGTCCGGATACCTCGTCCAAGGACACTGGTGAAGAGTCAGCACTTATTGATGGTACTTCCTGAGGTGCTCAACATTCCAAGGGTGTTCCAGCCTCCGCCCATCCAAAGCTTCCAAATAGTAGGATCCTTGCCTTTTGCAGTTGATAACCCTATAAGGTCCTTCCCAATTTGGGCCAAGTTTCCCGTAGGCCGGGTTTCTTGTTGCCAAGGTAACCCTCTTCAAGACGAGATCCCCTATGTTGAAACGCCTAGGCTTCACCATAGCGTCATATTGTCTTGCCATTAGATTTTTGTACCTTGCTGTCCTCTGCTCTGCATCCATCCTGACCTCGTCCATAAGGTCAAGGTTAAGACGGAGCTGTTCCTCGTTTTCTTCAGCTTGATACTTCCTCACCCTGTGGCTCGTCATGTGTACTTCTGCTGGTATAACTGCCTCGCTTCCGTAGGCTAGTTTAAAAGGAGTCTCTCCTGTTGGAGTTCTCGCTGTCGTTCTATAAGCCCATAAAACACCTGGTAATTCATCCGGCCATATTCCCTTTGCCCCTTCGAGCCGAGTCTTGATGATCTTCAGCAAGGATCGGTTCGCTACTTCTGCCTAGCCATTGGCCTGTGGGTGGGAAGGTGAGGAGTAATGGTTCTTCATTCCAAGCTGTTCACAAAATTCCCTGAAGGGTGTATTGTCAAACTGTCGTCCATTGTCAGACACTAGTACTCTAGGTACTCCGAATCTGCATACAATGTTCTTCCAGACGAAGTTCTTGACATTCTGCTGCGTAATTTTGGCTAAGGGTTCGGCTTCCACCCATTTTGTGAAGTAATCTATTCCCACCACCAGAAACTTCATTTGCCGAGTTCCAGTCGGAAAGGGCCCCAAAATGTCTAGTCCCCATTGCGCGAAAGGCCAAGGGGCCATCATTGGCGTGAGATATTCTGCTGGTTGTCTGGGAATGTTGCTGAAGCGTTGACATTGATCACATACTTTGACATATGCTTTAGCATCAGCTTGGATGGTTGGCCAATAGAACCCGCTACGGATGACTTTATGGACGAGTGATCTGGCTCCTGAATGGTTCCCGCATGCTCCTTCGTGAACCTCCCTCAACATGTAATTCGCTTCGTCTGGGGCCAAACATCTTAAGAGAGGCTGGGAAAAACCTCTCTTGTATAACACCTCGTCCATAAGCACATACCTGGCTGACTTGACCTTGAGCTTCCTAGCTTCGTCCTTCTCTTCTGGAAGCCTTCCGTCCTTTAAGTAGGACACTATTGGGGTCATCCAATTTTCTTCTCCCTCTATCTGCATCAGTTCTGGAAGGTCTATACTTGGCATGTAGTATACACCATCTATATCGTCCAACGCCTCATTCGCAGATGCTTCCTTCGCCAGAGTATCTGCCTCTACATTCTCTTCCCTTGGGATTTGAACAAAATCTGCTTTTTTGAATTTCTTCACAAGGCGTACTACCTTCCTTAGATACTTCTTCATTCTGTCTTCCTTGGCTTCATATGTTCCATTGACTTGGCCTATGACCAGTTGAGAATCTCCCATGACAAGTATTGTGTCTGCTTCTACAGATTTGGCCAGTTCCAACCCCTTTAAAAGGGCTTCATACTCCACTTCATTGTTAGTAGTCTGGTATTGCAGACGGGCCTTGTATTTCAATTTGTCCCCTTCCGGCGACTGCAAAACAACTCCTATTCCTCCAGCATATAATGTAGATGATCCATCTACATGGATGACCCATTTGTTGTACTCTCCTTCCCCCAGGTCTTCGTAACTTGGAGTGAACTCTGCGATGAAATCTGCTAAGGCTTGAGCCTTTATTGCATTTCTCGGTTGGTACCGAATGTCGAATTCGCTAAGTTCAACTGCCCACTGAATCAGTCGTCCTGCGGCTTCCAACTTGTTCATTGCCTTCTTAAGCGGATGGTCCGTCATGACATTGATGACATGAACTTGGAAGTAATGTCTCAACTTCCTAGAAGCCGTTATCAGCGCAAAAGCCAATTTCTCCATGAGCGGATATCTTCCCTCTGCTCCTCTGAGTGCCCGGCTAGTGTAGTACACCGGTTTCTGTATTTTCCCCTCTTCTCTGATTAAAGCTGAACTTACGGCGTGTGGGGACACCGCTAAGTATAAGTACAGTTCTTCTCCTTGCACGGATGGACTTAATAATGGGGCAGTTGTGAGATAGTCCTTCAGGTCTTGGAAGGCCCTTTGGCATTCGTCCGTCCACTCAAATGCCTTCCTGAGGACTTTAAAGAAAGGTAAACACTTATCTGTGGCTTTCGAAACAAACCTGTTCAAGGCGGCAACTCGTCCTGTGAGGGATTGGACTTCTTTGATATTCTTCGGTGGCTCCATGTTCAATATAGCCTGGATCTTGTCCGGATTTGCCTCAATTCCTCTTTGCGAGACCATGAACCCCAGAAACTTTCCCGACGATACTCCGAATGCACACTTGCTTGGGTTCAACTTCATCTTATATCGCCGAAGTGTTTCAAAGGTTTCCTGTAGGTCGTCTAGATGGCTTCCCTCGTCTATGCTCTTCACAAGCATGTCGTCGACATAAACCTCCACATTCCGTCCTATTTGTGGACGAAACATATGATTCACTAACCTTTGATAAGTTGCCCCTGCGTTCTTCAAGCCGAAGGGCATCACTTTGTAGCAAAACAAGCCTTGGCTGGTGATGAAGGAAGTCTTTTCCTGATCGGCTTCATCCATCTTGATCTGATTATATCCTGAGAAGGCATCCATGAAGCTCAGCAACTGATGGCCAGCAGTAGAGTCCACCAATTGATCAATGCGTGGCAGAGGATAACTATCCTTGGGACATGCTTTGTTCAAGTCAGTGAAGTCTACACACATTCTCCACTTTCCATTAGCTTTCTTCACCATCACCACATTGGCTAACCAGTCCGGGTAATAGACTTCCTTAATGAACTTTGCCGTGGTTAGTTTTTGAACCTCTTCCTTGATTGCCTTGTCCCTCTCGGGAGCGAATACCCTCTTCTTCTGACGGATAGGCTTAAAAAAGGGGTATACATTCAATCGATGAGTGATCACACTTGGGTCGATTCCTGGCATGTCGTCATGACTCCATGCAAAAACGTCAATACTTTTTCTCAGGAACTGGATGAGGTCTTCTCTTGCCTTCTCCTTCATACCTGTTCCAATTCTGGTAAATTTCTCAGGATCATCTTCTTGCAAAAGAACATCTTCCAACACTTCCGTGGGCTCTGCAATAACTCTTCTCTCCTCGATGCTCATTGTCTGCATCTGTTCGTCCAAAGCCATCATGGCTAAGTAGCATTCTCTAGCTGCCAACTGATCTCCTTGTGCTTGTCCTATCCCGTACTCCGTAGGGAATTTGACTGATAGATGGTAGGTTGAGGTTATCGCCTTCCAACTATTAAGAGTGGGTCTTCCGATGATGGCATTGTATGAAGAAGTACAGTCTACCACGAGGAAATTGACTTCCCTGGTTATCTGTTGCGGGTATGACCCTACCACCACTGGTAATGTAATGGTACCCACGGGCTGCACCTTCATTCCTCCAAATCCTATCAGCGGTGAGCATACTGGATGAAGTTGATCTCGTCCAAGCCTCATCTGTTGGAAGGCGGGGTAGTACAATATGTCTGCTGAACTTCCATTATCAACTAACACTCTTCTGGTTGTATAATCTGCAATGAGCAGTGTAATAACGATCGCATCGTCATGCGGGTGATGGATCCTCTCAGCATCTTCATCGGTGAAGGAAATGGTTGGCTCGTCCATTAATCTCGTCCTTGGTGGTCGTCCAGAGAGCTGGACATTTTGTACCGCTTTGAGATACGTCTTCTTCGATTTGGAAGATCGCCCCATCAGGTTCCCTCCAACGATAATCCTTATCTCTCCAAGTGGGGGCCGGGATGATTCCTCCATTTTGCCTTTCAGCTTCTCATCTGTACGATCCCTTCCAACAAAGTGCTTCAACTTTCCTTGCCTGATAAGGTTCTCAATTTGCTGTTTTAGGTCATAACACTCATCCGTGTCATGCCCATGGTCCCTGTGAAAGCGACAATATTTGTTCTTATTGCGCTTGTTGGGATCCCCTTTCATCTTCTCTGGCCATTTTAAAGAAGGATCGTCTTTGATTTGCATGAGCACCTGATTAAGTGGAGCGTTCAGGGGCGTATAGTTCTGGCTTCTTCCCATGGGACCTGTCTTCCTGCTGTCTCGTTCCTTTCTATCTTCCGTCCGTCCCTTCTTTGGACGAGGGGCTTGTTCTGAGTGTCGAGCTGGGTGCGCTTCCATCCTCTCAGCTCTTTTCCTCTTCTTGGCTATGATTGCATCTTCTGCATTCATGAAGTTCTGAGCCGAATGGACGAGCTCGGCCATGGTTTGCGGCTCCTTCTCGTATAGCTTGTGGATAAATAAATCCGAATTAATCCCATTGTGGAAGGCTGCCAGTAGAAGCTTGTCGTCCACCTCGTCCACGCTAAGGGCTTCCCTGTTGAAGCGAGTGATGAATGACCGCAGGCTTTCGTTCTCCCCTTGTTCTATGGTCAGTAAGCTGGACGAAGAGCGCTTGTGCCTCTGTCCCCCGATGAAATTGTTAACAAACAATTTGCTTAACTCTTCGAAAGAACTTACGGAACTTGGGGGGATTTTACTGAACCAAACTCGTGCCGGGCCTTTAAGGGTAGTAGGGAAGGCTCGACACATGATTTCATCAGGGACCCCTTGGAGGTGCATTGTCGTCTTGAATGTTGCAATGTGATCAAAGGGGTCACGCGTCCCATCATACGAGTCCAGGGAAGGCAGTTTGAACTTTGATGGTAAGGGGTGGCCATTGATGGAAGCCGTAAAAGGAGAATCTGTTCTGTGGACCAAATCCTCTATAGGATTAGTTCTCCTCATGTTCTCCTTCATCTCCTCCATGACTTTCTTCATTTGGTCCATCTCCTCTTTCAAGTGTGGCACTACCCGTGAAGTAGTGCCTCTAAACTGGCTTCCAACCTCAGTATTCTCTTTGTCACCATGGCCTTGTGTCTGTCCTGCGTGTTCCTCACGTGTCTGTCTTCTCTGACTGATCTCCATCCTTAACTCCTGGTTTTGGCGAGTCAATTCCGCCATTGCAGCCGCCATGGATTGCATATTCTGAACGGATGACGTCTGCATGACTGGTGCAGATTGGCGATCACGCTGGGGATCACTTGAAGCGCCTCTGCTTCCCTGACGGCCAGGGCTAGTAGCCCTCGACCTGGTCCTGACCATCCTAACCCTTTGTCGCGGAAAAGAAAGTCGCAAAACAACCTTCGCTCCCCACAGACGGCGCCAACTGATATCGCTCCGAATCAGTAAGGTGGATGGCCTGGCTTCGGTGGGCTATCGAAACGGTTGATGGCCTGCAAGGAAGGAAACGCAATCAAAGAGGAGACCGGAGAAGACCGGTCGAACCCCCTCCGATGGAGAAGTTAGTTTTGTAGAGAAGGAAGTTCTAAGTATTTTGGAAAATTGTCTGAGTGAGAATCTTACCTTTGTCGGGTTCAGACCGGTCCCTTATATAGGGAGCCTGGGACGGTTACTTGTCCAATAACCGTTCCAGGATTTGTGGAAACCAACAACTCCGGAGTTAACTACCTCAACGGATATAAAATTGTAACCGCTAATGGAAGTTAACTTATTCGAAGGGTTTGTTGAAAGTCTAAGTGTTGAGCTTCCGTCTGTCTAGCATAGGACGGTTTGGTTCGTCCAAAGATATCTATCGATTGTTCATGGACGAACCTAATGGACGATCATGCCTCATGGAGGACAGTTTATGGAGTGGTGCTATTATTCATGGACGCTTCTTCCTCTTCTGGATAAACTCTGGGATCAATCCTGCGTTGTAGGCTCTGGACGAGCCCGTTGGACGAGCTGGAGATGGGAATTATTTTCCGCTTCTCTATCAAAGTCCATAAAGTGGACGACCCCACAAAGTAAACAAATTCATTATTAAGTCCATAAAGTGGATGACTCCACAAAGTAGGTGAGCTTACTACAAAAGTAAATAGTCGTTATCATCAAAAAAGACGAATTTATTAAAGTTCGTAAAGTGGATGACTTCATCCCAGAAAGATGAAATATTTTAAAGACCACCAAGTGGACGAGTTTATTATGTCCATAAAGCGGATAAATTCAATAGTAAGTCCACAAAAGGGACGAACCAATGTCCATAAAGTAGACGGGTTCATTGGTCCACAAAGTGGATGAATCCATTACTTAATAAGGTGGACAAGGTCATTTGAGGCTGACGACTTCATAAAATTACCATTTAAAAAGTGGACGAGTTTAATAATAAAGTCCACAAAAGCAAACAAGTTTGTTAGCTAATCCTAAAAATTAGACGAGTCCATAAAAGTGGATGAGGTTATAAGGTAGACGGATCTAACAAAACTAACGGGCTCAGTAAAAAGCCAAGAAATCAAGTCTACAAAGTAGACATCCTTAGGTGGACGAGCCTATCAGGCAGACAGGTTCGTCTCTAACCTATGAAAACATATCATACAAACACGAGGAACAAGCATATAGATAAAGAGCAATGCATATATGCTTAAAACGTCAGATATATAAATAAGATGACGTTTTTACAAACAGAGCCCAAAAATAAACAAAAGGGCATAAAACATTGTCTAGAAATTAGATAAACTTTACAAGGAAAAGAAAGACCCTAAGTTCATGTGGCCAAGAGGCCTTGTGGGGTCCTGTCGCCCTTGGTCTGATCTGGGGCATCTTGAGATGAAGGGTCGTTGGCAACCGGGGGATTGGTCGACGGAGTCAGAGGAATGACGGGAGGATTCACGGCAGGTTGAGCAAGGATGACGCCATCATTAAGAGTATCCTGCTCTGATTCAATGGCGTCTTTAGCACCTTCAAGAATGGCATCACCTGCAAGAGTTGTTGGCAAAGGCTCATCCATTGAAACCTTCACCAAATCCAGGTGAGGGTAATTGGATTTAACCTGTTTAAGGCAATCCTTAAACCCCACACCATAATATTCGGCGCAGGAATCAATGAATGCCGGCAACTCCTTAAACTCTTTTACAGTGTCAGCCTTGGCCTTCTTCACCTGGCCCAATAGAGCCGTCAACTCCTTCTTCACCGTCTCTTTGGCTTCCTGACCTTTTTTCCTCTGACGACCCTTCTCCTCCAATTTCTCTTTCAACTCCTTCACCTCCCTATTAAGAGTATGAAGGGCGTCCTTATACTGATCTTGCCCGTCGATCAGGTTCTTAATATGCATTTCCTGATGGGCAATCACCCTTTCATTGGCAACACCCTTTACCTGTAAAGCCTTCATACGAACCAGTGCCTATAAGATAGAATAGCCTTCAGTTGGTTAGTATGAAAATGAATAAGTAAAAGAAAGAATGAAATATACTTACCCTAGCTAGGTCATAGAGGCCTGAATCCCCCAATTCACTCGTCACCTGACCAACACAAGGATCTGCATCTTTGTCTTTGATAATGGACTCAAGCATCTCGACAGCATAATCCTTGTGGGTAAGAAGGCGATGCTCAGAATCTTGAGTGACGGGGCCGGGCGTCATCAACAACCCCTTACCAGCCCCGTGCTTTGGTGGCGATGGCTTTTTAGGAAGCTTCTTTCTCGGAATTACGGACGCCTTTTTTGATGGGCACTCGTCCTTCCCGTCAGCCTTCCTCTTGGCCACCCCTTTACCAATGGCCTTAGGGGCTGACGAGGACTCCCCCACCTTAGTTTTTTTTTCTTCTTTCTTACGAGCAGCAGCTGCCCTCACCCTCTGTTTGGTTGCTTCCATTTCTACAAGGGCAAAAGACAAGTATGCACAAGTGACGACCTAAAAGAAAATGTGTACAAAGATGACGGGAAATTAAGGGATACTTACGTCGACGAGAATAAGCGTTTAACTGATGAGCAATTGGCGTTGGCTCCGAACCTTCGCAGTAAAGGTGTAAAGTGTTGAGTGTAATGAGATCTCGACACTTTCTCTGATCCAATGGGATCTCTGTTACCCAACAGATGAAATCTTCCTACTCCTCTGTAATATGGGGACAGACGCTTGCTGAAAATTAGGAAAGTAGACGGTGTTAGAAGTTAGTAATAAACAAACAAAGGAAAAAGAGCTGACGAGGTTAACCTGAATCTTTGACAAAAGCCCAAGTGTTGTCAAAATAACCATGGGGCATCGTCTTCCATTCTTCTTGATGACACACCCAGTTCGTCCCTTTTACAAAAAAAGTATCTACCCTTCCAATTCCTATTAGAGTCGGGCATGTCAGATACCAACTTCAACCCCTTTTTTCCTCACCGCAAAGTGGTATATCCCCTGAGACGAGACTATATGTTGAGGTCAATAGCACCAAAAGAACTCGTCAATTGTTAACTGATGGTTCCCACCACTTAATCGACCCCACAAAATCCCAGCCCCAATGAATATCCTCCAAGCATTGGGGGCGATTTGGCTGATGGACAAGTCTAAAAAATTGGCCAGTTGACGGTGAAGTGCTGTCAGTGGTAGCCTCAACCTTGCTGCAAACATGGCATCATACATGCCAACATCCGCAGTCTTCCCCGAGTAACACTTCTCAAACTTCCCAGGGAGACGAATTGGGATGTCGTCCGGTATCTGGTAACAGTCTTGTAGGGTTTTAAAGACTTTGTCCAACATTGTCGGCAAAAAGTCATTGACGGTCCATATCTTGGAGAGAATGAAAGGACGGTCATCTTCAGGGGCTCCCGGGGTGCTATCTAAAGCCTCCTCGTCATTATTATCCTCATCACTGTCATTGTTGTCCCCATCACTCTCTCTCCCTTCCCCCTCATCTTCCTTATTGCTCATTACTCCCTTATCTTCGTCACTGCTCATCACTCCTTCGTCTTCCCCTCTATAACTCTCCAATTCCTCGTCATAAGGTTAGGCTGATGTTTCCCTCTCTGACAACCAGGAGAAGTCCTACTCGGGCTCGTGACCTAACGGGAAGACCTCATCGTAGCCTGCTCTATCGCGGACTGACGACAGTTCACTCGTTGCTTCTCTAGAAATCTGACTACCTACAAGCGACGGAAACATTATAAGAACCTAAGTTGATGACCTTTCTAAAAAATACATAGAAAACAAAAAGTAATAAGAGTAAGAGTGACTTACCAAAGTAAAGCTGACGAATTCTTGGAAGATGACAATTTGAGTTAGAGCAGAGGACGTAGGTGAAGATTTCTCAAGTGATGGGTTCGCTGTGACAGTCAATAGTAGTAAAATGGAGAAAAATGAAGGGAAAGTGAGGTATATATAGGGAATGATAGGCACGGAAGACGAAGCGACATCCTCGTCCAGAGGTAGAGCCAATTGGATTGTGCCACGCGTCCAAGCATTAAATAAAGGCTTCTCGAGGAATAGCCCATAATTGATTCTCCCTCTCTCCTGAGAAAAAGAAAACTAATCAATAAAGTTCAACTCCATAACCCGTCAGCTTAGACTGACGGAGATATGGAGTAGGGGGCAACTAATAAGGATAAAATATAAATGTACCTACTGATATGGAGGCATAGAGCAATGTTCCAAACAAGATCCGTTGGCCTTGTATCCAGTAATATATATTTGGAGTCTACGACTCCAAGCTAATGGTGTCAAGTTTTAGTGAAGATAAAAGGCTGAAGACATTAAAATGAAGGGCATACATAAGACTGATAGATCTAACATGACTTGGCCTCCACGCATAGGTATATAAGGAAATATCTTGTGTTCCACGTTTAGAAAGACTCCTACAAGGAAAGGGTTCCGTAAAATACAATCATGAGGATTCCTATAAGGAAAGGACTTCTAAACTAAGGAAAAGATGTCAACCCTCTACTACTATAAAAGGCTCAATACCCTCATTAACCAAGGTATGCATAATTTAGCCGCTCTGGCACTCTAGAGTTGTGAGAAATTCTAACTTGACATTCAAAGGGTATTTGGCCGGCACCACACTGGTGCTCTCTGTGAGGTCTTCTCTTTTTGTGTTGTACAGGTGTTGTTTCGAGCACATGTGGACCGTGTAGTTTACTGTTGATTTTTCGATACCATTACCTTGGTTTAGAAGTCCTTTCCTTATAGGAATCCTCATGATCATATTTTATGAAACCCTTTCCTTGTAAGAGTCTTTCTAAATGTGGGACACAAGATGTTTCCTTATATACCTATGCATGGAGGCCAAGACATGTCAGATCCGTCAGTCTTGTGTATACCCTTCAGCTTAATGTCGTCAGCCTTTTATCTTCGCTAAAAGTTAACACCGTCAGCTTGGAACTGTGGACTCCAAATATATATTACTGGATACAAGGTCGACGGATCTTGTCTGGAACATTGCTCTATGCCTCCATATCAGTAGGTACATTTATATTTTATCCTTATTAGTTGCCCCCTACTCCATATCTCCGTTAGTCTAAGCTGACGAGTTATGGAGTTGAACTTTATTGTTTAGTTTTCTTTTTCTCAGGAGAAAGGGAGAATCAATTATGGGCTATTCCTCAAGCAGCCTTTTTTTAATGCTTGGACGCGTGATGCAATCCAATTGGCTCCGCCTCTAGACGAGGATGTTGCTTCGTCTTCCATGCCCATCATTCCCTATATATAACTCGCATTTCCCTTCATTTTTCTCCATTTTACTACTATTGACTGTCACAGCGAACCCGTCACTTAAGAAATCTTCACCCACATCCTCTGCTCTAACTCAAATCATCATCTTCCAAGAATCCGTCAGCTTTACTTCAGTAAGTCACTCTTACTCTTATTACTTTCTGTTTTCTATGTATTTTTTTAGAAAGGTTGTCAACTTAGGTTCTTAGAATGTCTCCGTTGATTGTAGGTAGTCAGATGTCTAGAGAAGCGACGAGTGAACAGTCGTCAGTCTACGATGAAGCGGGCTACGACGAGGTCTTCCCATCAAGTCACGAACCCGAGGAGGGCTTCACCTGGTTATCAGAGAGGGAAACATCACCCCAACCTTCTGACGAGGAATTGGAGAGTTATAGAGGGGAAGATGAAGGAGTGATGAGTAATGAGGAAGATGAGGGAGTGATGAGCAATGAGGAAGATGAGGGGGAAGGGAGAGAGAGTGATAGGGACAACAATGACAATGACGAGGATAATTGTGACGAGTAGGCTTTAGATAGCACCCCGGGAGCCCCTGGAGATGACTGTCTTTTCATTCTCCCCAAGATATGGACCGTTAATGACTTTTAGCCGATGATGTCGGACAAAATCTTTAAAACCCTATGAGATCGTTACCAAATATTGGACGACATCCCAATCCGTCTCCCTGGGAAGTTTGAGAAGTGCTATTCGGGAAGACTGCGAATGTTGGCATATTTGATGCCATGTTTGCAGCAAGGTTGAGGTTGCCGTTGACAGCACTTCACCGTCAGTTGCCAATTTTTTAATCTTGTCCGTCAGCCAGATCGCCCCTAATACTTAGAGGATATTCATTGGGGCTGAAATTTTATGGGGTCGTTTAAGTGGTGGGAACCGTCAGTTAACAATTGACGAGTTCTTTTGGTGCTATCGACCTCAACATATAGTCTCATCTCAGGGGATATACCACTTCACGGTAAGGAAAAAAGGGGCTGAAGTTGGTATTTGACATGCCTGACTCCAATAGGAATTGGAAGGGTAGATACTTTTTTATAAAAGGGACGAACTGGGTGTGTCGTCAAGAAGAATGGAAGACGATGCCCCATGGTTATTTTGACAACACTTGGGCTTTTGTCAAAGATTCAGGTTAATCTTATCTGCTCTTTTTCCTTTGTTTGTTTATTACAAACTTCTAACACCGTCTACTTTCCTAATTTTCAGCAAGCGTCTGTCCCCATATTACAGAGGAGCAGGAAGATTTCATCCATTGAGAAACAAAGATCCCGTTGGATCAGAGAAAGTGTTGAGATCTCATTACATTTGACACTTTTCACCTTTACTGCGGAGGTTTGAAGCCAACACCAATTTCTCGTCAGTTAAATGCTTATTCTCATCAACATAAGTGTCCCTTAATTTCTCGTCATCTTTGTATGCATTTTCTTTTAGGTCGTCACTTGTGCATACTTGTCTTTTGCCCTTGTAGAAATGGAAGCAGCTAGACAAAGGGTAAGGGCAGCTGCTGCTCGTAAGAAAGAAGAAGAAAAAACTAAGGTGGGGGAGTCCTTGTTAGCCCCTAAGGCCATTGGTAAGGGGACGGCCAAAAGGAAGGCTGACGGGAAGGACGAGCACCTGTAGAAAAAGGCGTCCATAACTCTGGGAAAGAAGCTTCCTAAAAAGCCGTCGCCGCCAAAGCACGGGGCTGGTAAGGGGTTGATGATGACACCCGGCCCCATCACTCAAGATTCTGAGCGTCACCTTCTTACCCACAAGGATTATGCTGTCGAGATGCTTGAGTCCATTATCAAAGACAAAGAAGCAGATCCTTGTATTGGTCAGGCGACGGGTGAATTAGGGGATTCAAGCCTCTATGACCTTACTAGGGTAAGTATCTTTCATTCTTTCTTTTACTTATTCATTTTCATACTAACCAACTAACAGCTATTCTATCTTCTAGGCACTAGTTCATATGAAGGCTTTACAGGTCAAAGGTGTTGCCAAAGAAGGGGTGATTGCCCATTAGGAAAAGCATATTAAGAACCTAACTGACAGGTAAGATTAGTATAAGGACGCCCTCCGTACTTTTAATAGGGAGGTGAAAGAGTTGAAAGAGAAATTGGAGGAGGAGGGTCGTTAGAGGAAAAAAGATCAGGAAGCCAAAGAGACGGCGGAGAAGGAGTTGACGGCTCTACTGGGCCAAGTGGAAATGGCCAAGGTTGACGCTGTAAAAGAGTTTAAGGAGTCGCTGACATTCATTGATTCCGGCATTGAATATTATGGTGTGGGGTATAAGGATTGCCTCAAACAGGTTAAATCCAATTACCCTTACCTGGATTTGGCAAAGGTTTCAATGGATGAGCCTTTGCCAACAACTCCTGCAGGCGACGCCATTCCTGAAGGTGCTAACGGGGCCACTGAGTCAGAACAAGATACTTAAGATGACGGCATCATCCTTGCTCAGCCTGCCATGAATCCTCCCGTTATTCCTGTGAATCCGTCGGCCAATCCCCCAGTTGCCGACAACCTTTCATCTCAGGATGCCCCAGATTAGACCAAGGGCAACGGGACCCCACAAGACCTCCCGGCCTCATGAACTTAGGGTCTTTCTTTTCTTTGTAAAGTTTAACTAATTTCTGGACAATGTTTTATGCCCTTTTGTTTATTTTTGGGCTCTGTTTGTAAAAACGTCATCTTATTTATATATCCGCGTTTTAAGCATATATGCGTTGCTCTTTATCTATATGCTTGTTCCTCGTGCTTGTATGATATGTTTTCATAGGTTAGTGACGAACCCGTCTGTCTGATAGGCTTGTCCACCTAAGGACATCTACTTTATAGACTTGATTTCCTAGCTTTTTACTGAGGCCATTAGTTTTGTTAGATCCGTCTACCTTATAACCTCGTCCACTTTTATGGACTCGTCTAATTTTTAGGATTGGCTAACAAACTTGTCTGCTTTTGTGGACTTTATTATTAAACTCGTCCGCTTTTTAAATGGTAATTTTATGAAGTCGTCAGCCTCAAATGACCTTGTCCACCTTATTAAGTAATGGATTCATTCACTTTGTCGACCAATGAACCCGTCCACTTTATGGACTTTGGTTTGTCCCTTTTGTGGACTTACTATTGAATTTATCCACTTTATGGACATAATAAACTCGTCCACTTGGTGGTCTTTAAAATATTTCATCTTTCTGGGATGAAGTCATCCACTTTACAGACTTTATTAAATTCGTCCTTTTTGATGATAACGACTGTTTACTTTAGTAGTAAACTTGTCTACTTTGTGGAGTCGTCCACTTTATGGACTTAATAATGACTTTGTTTACTTAGTAGTAAACTCGTCTACTTTGTGGGGTCGTCCACTTTATGGACTTAATAATGACTTTGTTTACTTAGTAATTAGTCCACTTTGTGGGGTCGTCCACTTTATGGACTTGATAATATATTGTAGAAAAAACACATTAAGTCATATCTGAATGAAACTCCTCTTATTATGATAAACCGTGCATTCGTAGAAAATGTAGTTCTTAAAAAGAAGAAAACTTGCCCTTTGGGCTTAAAAAAGAGTTATTGTAGGAAAACCTAAAGTAAAATAGAAAGAATGAGGAGTGTTGCTAAATTTAACTACGGTATACTAAAAATAAGGGGGTGATGCTCTTCACGCTATCCTGTTTACTAGTAGTACTTCCGCAGATGCTCGGCGTTCCATCGATGGTGTAGCTTCCGTCAATCCATTATCTCCAGGTGGTAGGTGCCCTTCCTCTGCCATGAGACTCAATAGGGTCCTTCCCAATTGGGGTTGAGCTTTCCTTGGGTAGGGTCTCTAGCGGCGCCCATGACCTTTCTTAAAATGAGATCTCCAACCTTAAAGTCTCTGTGTCGGACCCAGGAGTTGTAGTGCTTAACCATGCGATCTTGGTACTATGCAAACCTTTGTTCTGCTGTCACCCTAACTTCGTCAACTAGATCAAGTTGTAGACATATAGCCTTATCGTTTTTTCTTTCATCATGGTTATCTACCCTGTAGCTTGTGAGTCCGACCTCAGCTGGAATGACTGCTTCGCTTCCATACGTTAGCTGAAATGGTGTTTCTCTTGTGGGCATCCTTGATGTTGTCCTATACTCCTATAGTATGCTTGGCAACTCTTCAAGCCATATACCCTTTGCCCACTTGAGTCGAATCTTGATAATTTTGAGTAAGGATTAGTTCGTGACTTCAACTTTTCCGTTTGCTTGAGGGTGGGCGAGGGAGGAGTAGTGATTTTTGATCCCTAACTGCAAGCAAAAATCTCAGAACGAGTTGTTGTCAAATTGTTTCCCATTGTCTGAGACTAAGACTCTAGGGATCCCAAACCTACATATGATGGACTTCCAGACGAAGTTTCTCACATTCCTCTCCGCAATGGTGGCTAAGGTTTCAGCTTCCACCCATTTCGTGAAGTAGTCGATATCTACTATCAGGAACTTCAACTGTTGCACTGCTATTAGGAACGGCCCCACGATGTCTAACCCCCACTGAGCGAACGGCAATGGGGCTGTCATAGGGGTTAACTCTTCGGACGGCTATTGGATGATGTTGCTAAATTTTTGGCATTTGTCTTAGACTTTGACATAAGTCTAAGCATCTTTTTGCATGGTGGGCCAGTAGTACCTTGCTCGAATTAGCTTGTGTGCCAACGATCGTGAACTTGAATGGTTTCCGCAAATCCCTTCATGGACTTCTCTCATGACGTAGTCTGCTTCTTCGGGACCCCAACACCTTAGGCATGGGCGGGAAAAGCCTCTCTTATATAAGACGTCTTTCATCAAGATAAACCACGCTACTTGGACCTTCAGCTTTCTTGCGGCCTCCCTTTTGTCTAGTAAGACGCCATTTTTTAAGTAGGAGATCAATGGCGTGGTCCGATTGCTTTCGGAACCTATCTCCTGCACATTGATGGTATCTATTAATGGAGAAATTTGAACAAAAGAGAGTACATTATCAAGGGTAGTCATATGTTTGGCTGAAGCTGCTTTGGCAAGGCGGTTGGCTTGCTCGTTCTCTTTTTTGGAGATCTGGATAATTTTGGCCTTCAGCTTGTCTACCCTTCTCCTTACTTGATCCAGATATCTCTTCATTCTTTCGCCTCTACACTCATAATCCTCGTTTACTTGGTTAGTGATGACCTGAGAGTCGCAATAAAGAACCACTCTTGTGGCTCCTGTTGCTTTGGTGAGATCAAGCCCTGCCACTAAAGTTTTGTACTCCGCTTCATTATTGGTGGTAGGAAAGTCGAGGCGAACCATACATTCGATTAGGTCTCCTTCAAGAAAAAGAAGTACAACACCTACACCCCCGACCTACCTGTTGGACGACCCGTCTGTATGTATACTCCACTACGGATATTCATCTGCCCCCTTGTCTTCCAGGTTGGTGAACTCTGCTATGAAGTCAGCGATGACCTGCCCTTTGATGGTGGTGCGTAGGCAGTACTGAATTTCAAATTCACTTCACTCTATCACCCATAGTGCCAACCGACCAGTAGCTTTGGGTTTGCTCATTGCTCGCCGTAAGGATTTGTCAGTTAGGACGATTACCATATGGGCTTGGAAGTACAGTTTGAGTTTGTGAGCTACTGTAACTAAGGCAAAGGCAAGCTTTTCCATGGGTGAATACCTTTCCTCTACACCACGAAATGCCCAGCTGGCATAGTACACGGGTTTTGAACCTTGTCTTCTTCTCTTACCAAGGCCGTGCTGACGGCTGCCGGGGAGACAACCAAATACAAGAAGAGCTCTTCCCCCAGTTGTGAAGGACTTAGCAGTGGTGGGGAAAAGAGGTAGGCCTTTAGCTCCTCGAATGCTTGCTGATACTCTGCAGTCCATTCAAAAGATTTCTTTAGCGTGCGAAAGAAGGGTAGACATTTATCCGTCGCTCTGGATACGAACCTGTTCAGGGCGGCTGCTTTACCGTTTAAACTTTGTACTTCTTTCACGTTCTTCGAGGGGGGGCCATCTCTACTATGGCTTTGATCTTGTTTGGGTTGGCCTCGATACCTCTTTGAGACACCATGAAACTTAGGAATTTTCCTGCTGTCACCCCGAATGCACACTTACTCGAATTAAGCTTCATGTTGTAAGAGCGAAGGGTGCCCGAATGTTTCCTCGAGATCCTTCAAATGGTCTTCTCTTCAGCTTTTTACCAACATGTTGTCGACGTAGACCTGAACATTCCTCCTAATTTGGTTCGCAAACATCTTGTTCATGAGCCTTTGATACGTCGCGCCTACGTTCTTAAGGCCAAACGGCATTACTTTGTAACAAAAAAGACCTTGGCTAGTAACAAATGAAGTCTTCTCCCAATCCACTCCATCCATCTGAATCTGATTGTACCCCGAGAAGGCATCCATGAAGCTCAATAACTAGTGCTGAGCTGTAGAATCTACCTGTATGTCAACTTAAGGAAGAGGGTAGCTATCCTTGGGGCATGCTTTGTTTAGATCTGTAAATTCTACGCACATCCTCCATTTCCCGTTGGCTTTTTCAACCATCACCACGTTTGCTAGCCAATCAGGATAGTTTACTTCCCTGATGAAGCTTGCCTCTTGTAATTTGCCGACTTCTTCTGCTATAGCTCGGTCTCGCTCTTGGGCAAATACTTGCTTCTTCTGCCGGATGGGTGGAAAAGAAGGTGACACATTCAGCTTGTGTACCATGACTGATGGATCGATTCCTGGCATGTCTTTATGACTCCAGGCAAACACGTCCTGATTCTCCTTGAGGAAGGCTATGAGCGCTTGGTGAACCGTTGGGCTAGCGAGAGTGCCAATCCTCATGGTTCTATCCAACTTGGAGCTATCGAGAGGTATCTCCTCGAGCCTCTCTACGAGTTACGCCCCCGTTTGATGTTCCTTTATGCTCATGGTCTGTAGATGGTTGTTCATCTCTAGCACCGCAATATAGCATTCGCGTTCAGCTACCTGATCTCCTCGTAATTCCCCTACTCCGTACTCCATGAGGAATTTAATCATCAGGTGGTAGGTTGAAGTTATGGCCTTCCATGAGTTAAGGGTCGGTCATCCTTTAATGGCATTGTGGGCGGAGGAGCAATCGACAACAAGGAATGTAACATCCCTAGTGATTTGCTGAGGATAGTCCCCAATTATTACAGGCAATGTAACCGTGCCAAGGCGGTATACTTTTGTTTCTCCAAACCCAACGAGTGGAGCGTTGGTTGGAACTAGACATTCTCTGTCGATTCGAATCTATTGGAATGCTAGGTAGTAGAGATTGTCTGCGGAACTTCCATTCTCAATGACCCAGTATGTGTTATAGTCTCCTACTCAGATGCTAACGACGAGCGCGTCGTCATATGGGTGGTGAAGACGTCGAGCATCTTCTTTCGAGAAACCAATAATTGGGTTATCGACCCATGGCATCTTCGAGATGACGCCTGTCAGTTGAACATTCTGAACCATTCTAAGGTAAGTCTTTCGGTCCTTTTTGGACGAGACGACAGTTGCCGTGCCTCCCGTAATCATCCTTATGTCTCCTAGGGGTGGTTTGGGACACTTGTTGTCTCGTTGGGGGGCTTGCTCTTGCGGAGGTGGATCTGTTCTCTCCCTACTGACGAACTTCTGCAACTTCCCTTGCCTGATAAGGGATTCGATCTGCTATTTCAGATCATAGCAGTCGGTCGTGTCATGATCGTGATCACGATGGAAACGACAGTATCTGTCTCTAGGCCGTTTGTTGGGATCTCCCTTCAGTTTTTCGGGGAAGGTTAAGGCTCCTTCATCCTTGATTTGCATTAGGACTTGGTCAATTGGGGCGATCAGCAAGGTGAAGCTCGTGAACCTCCCCCCTGTCATCCTTTCTCTCTCTAATCCTTGCCATCTTCCGCCCTCTGTCATGTTGCGTGTCTTCCTGCCTCTCTCTCTTTTTAAGCCTCTCTTCTCGAGTCAGCAACGCGTCTTCGGCATTCATGTACTTGGTGGCCCTGTAAAGTACATCCGACATGGTCTTTGGGTCGTTCTTGTATAAAGAAAACAAAAACTTACCTTTCCGCAACCCATTTGTGAAGGCTGCTACAAGTATTTTGTCGTTAACTTCATCAATCGAGAGTGCTTCCTTCTTAAAGTGGGCTATGTAAGATCTCAGCGTCTCGTCCTCTTGCTGCTTGATACTCATTAAGCACGCAATAGACTTTTTATACCAATGTCCCCTAATAAAGTTCAAAGTAAACTGGGTGCTGAGCTCCTTGAAAATGCTGATGGAGTTAGACGTTAGCCGGCTGAACCAAATTCTCGCAGGACCCTTCAGTGTCATAAGGAAAGCCCTACACATGATCTCGTTCACTACTCCTTGAAGGTGCATCAAGGTCTTGAATGTCTCTAGGTGATCAAGGGGGTCCTTAACTCCGTTATAGCTTTCTATCTGCGGCATGCGAAACTTCTGCGGTAGGGGGAAGGAGTTGACAGATATGGTGAAAGGTGAATCAATTCGGTGGACCAGATCATCGAGGTCGCTGGACACTCGTCCTTTGAGGGCATTCATCATAAGGTCCATCCGTTCTTTCATCATCTGCATCTCTACAACAATGTGAGGGGGAGCCATGTCTGTAATGGAAGGACGGCTCATATCTTGTTGCTCCGGTTTACTCGAGGCGTTACTACCTTCTGACCCCTCTCAGTCCCTCCTCTTAGCACTAGTACCTTCTTGGTCTTCCTCTTGGGTACCTATAGTGGCCTTCTTCTACCATAGCTGTTCTTCAAGGTCCTGATTCTATTTGGTGAGACGTTCCACTGTTGCCGTGAGGGTTTGGACCTGCCTCTCCAGGGCAATGGGTCGTGGCTCGTCTCCCTGAACATTGTTGGTAGCTGCCATTGAGCGAGTAAGTATCATGCAACTCTTTGTCCGGGAAGCGATAGGTTAAAGTGCGCGTTTCCCATAACAGCGCCAACTGATGATACCGAAAAATCAATAGTAAGCTACACGGTCCACACGTACTCGAAATAACACCTGCACAACACAAAAAGAGAAGACCTTGCAAAAAGCACTGGTGTGGTGCCGGCCAAATACCCTCCGAAGGTCAAGTTAGAATTTCTCACAACTCTAGAGTGTCAGAGTGGGTAAATTATGCGTACCTTGATTAATGAGAGTATTGGGGCTTTTATAGTAGTAGAGGGTTGACATCTTTTCCTTGGTTTAGAAGTCCTTTCCTTATAGGAATCCTCATGATCGTATTTTACGGAACCCTTTCCTTGTAGGAGTCTTTCTAAATGTGGGACACAAGATATTTCCTTATATACCTATATGTGGAGGCCAAGTCATGTCATATCCGTCTGTCTTGTGTATGCCCTTCAGCTTAATGTTGTCAGCCTTTTATCTTTGCTAAAAGTTGACACCGTCAACTTGGAGCCGTAGACTCCAAATATATATTACTAGAAACAGGGCCGACGGATCTTGTTTGGAACATTACTCTATGCCTCCATATCAGTAGGTACATTTATATTTTATCCTTATCACAAGGAAAAGATGTCAACCCTCTACTACTATAAAAACCCCAATACCCTCATTAACCAAGGTACGCATAATTTAGCCACTCTAGTACTCTAGAATTGTGAGAAATTCTAACTTGACCTTCGGAGGGTATTTGGCCGGCACCACACCGATGCTCTCTGTGAGGTCTTCTATTTTTGTATTGTATAGGTGTTGTTTCGAGCACGTGTAGATCATGTAGCTTAATTTTTGGGTATAATCATATTAAATCAAATGGCGTTTAGCAAGGTTCTTCCCATTTAATCCTTATCTGAGATCTTTCAAATACTGTGTTCATTTAAGCAGTTTTGGTACCCAAGTGGAAAACAACCTCCATGCCCTTCAAGACTCAGCGCATAGACTGGTATGACCTCTGCTTGTAACAGTAATATAATCAGTACACATGTTATTATGCAGTCGATTACCAAAAAAAAATTGTTATTATGCAGTCAGAGCGTAAACATTGAAAATATGATATGTGCCAGAAATATTTATTCAGTAAACATTTATTTAGTAATACTTTATTCAATAGACTGATATGGTCATTTTAGGCATTGACGAAATTCATCTTCCAGTACCTTTTGGATTTCAATTAAGAGCAAAAAAAGACGAAATCATTGCTCAAGAAAAACACAAATAAATCGTAATAAATTTTAACTAAATTGATAACAAACTTTTATATTAATTTTTTTTATTCAAACCGTAAGCACTAGAAATTATCAAAAGCTTTAGAAACATATTTGACAACATGTTAAGAAACAATTAACTTGCACAAATCCGACCCAGATGTCATAATATATGAAGTGTCGTGATATGGCAAAATATTCAACAGTTTCCATTCAATACAGTCCATACTCCATATGCATTTTTACTAATTAAGAGAGAGAGAGAAGGCACCGCCGGAAGGAAGAGGAAGGCATTGCGGTTCTCACGTTAGAGAATTTGGATTTTAGGGAGATGTGTTTTAGATTGGGTTTGCCTTGTTTAATGAGATAAGAGAACTTTATTATCAAACTAAAAAAAATTTGATTTGGGTTTTTTTCAAAAACATTGATAGGCGGTACAGCAGTTTTTTTTTTTCAAAAAATAATTGATGTTACAGTACATCTATTTGTTGACGTGAAAATAAATTTTTTTTTTTATTTAAGCTATTTGACACGACAGATTTTTCCATTCAATAGATAATGGCATGGACTAAATTGATACAATATTGAAAGGTTAGGGACCAACTTGATACAATTGAAAAGTTATGAACTAAATTGAAATATAGTATAAAGAATAAGGACCATTTATCTAATTTACCCATTTTAATGATTCAGTTGATTAATGTAGTAGGACGAAGATTAAGCATAAAATAGACAAGAAGAGATATTTCTTTGCATGATAATTGACACCTTGATTGGTACTTTCTATCTGAAATTTAGGCATCAAGTTTAAGTCCAAATTCATGAATTAGTGGATGAAGAAAGAGAAGAAAGTGAGAGCATTTTAATGATTCAGTTGATTAATGTAGGACGAAGATTAAGCATAAAATAGATAAGAAGAGATTTTTCTTTGCATGATAATTGACACCTTGATTGTTGCTTTCTATCTGAAATTTAGGCATCAAGTTTAGAGCATCCACAGCAGTGGAGCTAACATTTAGCTTTTTAGCTCCACCAAAAATTATTTTATCTATTTTACCTACACACATGCTAAAGCAATGGATCTATTTTAGCTTTCAACACAATAAAATAATATAACCACTACAATAAAATAATATATCCTACTACCAAAAAAAATACACAACACCGGCCACAACCACCTCTACCATCAACCACAGCTACAACCACATCCACAACCACCACCACCACCACCACCACCACCACACAGTCCACAGCTGGCCAAAAAAAAAAAAAAAAAACTCAAATCTCCAATTTTTTTCCTCAACCTAGACCAAACAAAATAAAAAATCACCAGAAACCCACCCGATCGGCGAGTAAGCACTCCGATTGGTGGTGTGGGTCTGAGACTAATCGGCGGCAACACCCACACCCACCACCACGAAACCCACCCGAGCCACCATTGATGCCGACGAACCCAACCACCCACCGACGCCGATTTACCTACACAACCATAACCACCACCACACCACAGCAGCCAAAAAAAAAAAAAAAAAAAAAAAAAAAAACCAAGTAAGGGCGAGATCGGTTGGTGGCATGGATCTGCAGCGGGGTCTGCGGCGTGAGCCGGTGGCATGAGTCGGCAGCATGGGGGTGGGCTGGCAGCGGTGAGAGGAAATTGAGAGAGAGCTAAGAGAGTTGAGAGAGAGAGAGGTGAGAGTTGAGAGAAATCAGAGTTGAGAGAGAGAGAGAGAGAGAGAGGTAATATTTTAATGGGGGCAGGAATAAGAAATTGAATTTTTTTTTTAGCTCTAAGCTACAGTGCACATCTATCTATAGATGTGCACTGTAGCAAGTCATCTAAAAAAAAAATAAGTATAGCTCCACTGCTGGAGCAAGTTTTTTGTGTGTGAGGAGCTAAAATATACCAATATGGCTTTTTAGCACCACTACTGTGAGTGCTCTTAAGTCCAAATTCATGGATAAGTACACAAAGAAAGATAAGAAAGTGAGAGTCCAGAACATGTGTTCTAAAACGATGCTCAAGTTAGATTACTTTCTTTTTAGGACAATAATTTTTTTTTTTTTTTGATAAATTTTTAGTACAATAATTGTTTGCTCAAAAATGACTTACCTTCTCCTTTTGGATTGGTTCCTTTCAAATTCGTGTGACCATACCCTCTGTATTACGGTCACTTTGTGTGATTATGGAAGGTGTTATGGTGGTTTGTGTAAATCGATGGGGTATTTGATTTTGACCCCAAAAAAATTGACTTGGCCCCAAAATCCTTGGCATCCTTAAATCAACAAAAACAAAAAGCCCAAATAACCATAGCCCAACAACGAAATTTAAACAATCGGCATATGTAAGCCCAAACATTTGCCAAAAAATTACCAAACCCATCAGATTCACTTAGTCAAAATCGTTCCCAAAAAAAAAAAAAAAAAAAAAAAAAAAAAAAAAAAAAAAAAACCAATAATTAGAGCTGGTTTGGTCAATTTAGAAAGAAAATAAAGTAACTAAAGTAGAGTTAATTAGTCTAGAATATTTGAATAGAGTTAATTAGTTACTGGTTGCTAATGGTTGATTGAATATTCATTTTTTTATTGCTTATATGTTTTATCTAATGATTTCTAATTTGCTGAATTTTTAATAAAGTTAATTAGTTGAACATTTGCCTCTTTTTTAATAAAAAAGTTGAGCATTTGTCTTTAGTTTAGCATCTTTATATTAAATAGATTGTTAGATATAAATAATTAACTTAGTAATAATTTTCTTCTATTCCTTTTCACCTAGTAACCATAATTAATCTAAATAACAATAAACGTATTGTAATGTATTAAAAAACAATAATTTTATGTCTTTTCATTTGTTCATAATTTGCTAATACTAAATAAAGAGTCTTTCGGATAAATATTGTCTAAATGCAAATTTATTTGTAATATATGTATTCTTCAAAATTATTGAGCTGGATGAGGAGAGAGGTGAATTTCAACAATAGAATTACTAAAATTGTGAGAAAAAGTAAAAGAGAGGAGAGAGAAATGATGTGACCAAAGAGAGGAGAGATAAAAAGTATTTGCGACAATACCATTATCGAAATATCTGCTACCCAATTTTTGTGCCCATGCTCGACTACCTAGCTGACTGATACTGATCAAAATAGGAAAAAAAAAAAAAAAAAAAAAGGTTGAATTTTGGCAATCTCATTGTGGCAATGGTAGGAGAGAGGAGAGATAAATAAAAAGTTGAATTGTGGCAATACCATTGCCACAATTACCAATTTCTTTCTCTCTCCTCCTATTTCTACAACTCAATTGACAATATTGTAATTTTTCCTCTCTCCTATTCCGGCAACTAATTTCCACAATTACTATTTTTTTCTCATACTTATTCATTTTTTTTATTATTATAACTTTTAATATGCTCAATGTTTATATTGACCGTAGGAAACACTTATTTAATAATAGAACACTCCTAATATACATAATTTTATTGTCCCCTACAAATCCTCCAAAATGTCTAATTCCTCCTCAGTTTATTCTTTGCCTTTAAATCCCATACTATCTATTTCTCGACAAAAATTTATAAATTAAAAAAAAAAAAAAAAAAAAAAAAATCTCATACTATCTATGCACTAATGTCAATTTTTTTTCTCTCTTTTAAATCGGCAAGACCAATGCCGATATTTTTATCTTTCCTCCAACACTAATCCATCATCTTTCACATAAGGAATAAGAATATTTGCAACTTTGCATTTTACCATTTTTTTCATTTGCCTCTATGTTAAAGTGATATCCATGTAATCTGTGCATAGGTTCTATGATTTTTTTTTTTTAAGACAACCTATTCATAGAATGCTTTATAGGTTAACTGCAATTGAGTTGCCGAAATAGAAGGAAAGAGTAAACCAAATGGTAATTGTGGCAACGAGATTGCCACAATTCAAATTTTTTCTTCTCTCCTCTCCTTCTATTTCGACAATGAGATTGCCACAATTCAACCTCTCCTCTTATTTTGGCAATGGTATTGTCACAATTCAACTTTTTTTTTTCTCTCTCTCCTCTTATTTCGGCAATGAGATTGTCACAATTCAAATTTTCTCTCTCTCCTCTCTCTTCCGATTTTGGTCAGTTGAGCATAGGCACAAAAATTAGGCAACAGATATTTCAGCAATGGTATTGCTGAAATTACTTTTTCTCTCTCTTCTATTTTATTTTTAGATACTTCTATCTCCTCTCTTTGGTCACATCATTTCTTTTTTCTCTCTCTTATTTTTTTCTCACAATTTCAATAATACCATTGCCGAAATTCACTTCTTTCCTCACTCAGCTAAATAACTTTGAACAGTTATATCACAAGTAAACTCACACTTAGACAAAATCTAGCCAAAAGAATCACTAAATAAATGTTATTTTGGATTTTTATGAATTTCTTTTGTTCATACTCCCCCTCTCAATCAAGGAAGTCAATAATGGGCCGAGCCTAATCCATCTTCTTGTTGAGAAGTTTCATTGTTTTTCGCTCAATCTCTACGCTGAGCAAACCTCTTGTTCCCTACTAGGACCCATTTTACTTGGTTTGCTCGGTTTCTGTAATAATCGACGAGGCCAAGCATTCTATTTAGGTTGGATAAACTCTCTTGCCATGAAAGTTAGTCGCATGAGCTTATTATCTGCCTTCTGATTTTGATATATGGGGATTAACTCTACTTTGACTTCTACAAACTCCTTCATCAGCCTTGAGAATTGAGAATTGAGATGACCCTGAGATTTTTCTTCAAGTTCTCCCTTTTCCTCGTACTATATTTTCCAACTTGACCATCTTTAGCTTATGAATCACTAAAAATCAGTAGCTGCTTTACGCCCAGAAACTTTTCTATCCTTAGGCCTGTTAAGAGCCCAATCTATTTTGGTGTCATTCATTTGTAAACTCAAGGCGAAACACATAGCCCAACTTCTTCATAGGTGATTAAGATTAAGCCCATCCCACTTGTAAAATTGAATTATTAAAAAAAAATTACAATAATTTTGAAATTATACTTAAGTTGATATTTAAGAACTCCAATTTAATTTAGAACTAAAATGGAACTTTGAGGATTTTATATAATTATCCTAAAAGATTTTAACCAGATATTGTCTTTGAATGGGAGCTATCCTTTTCTTTTGGGTGTTTAATTTGATATTTGAAAATTCTCTTAGAATTTCGTCATGTTCAAGAAAATTACTTAACAAAGCAATTTTTTGTGCTTTGCCTTCTTCTGATATTTTCCATTGCTTTAGCAAATGCAAGGCATCTCCTTGAAGTGTAGTTCTAACATAATCAAGAAAATTTTCTTTTGTCCAGGTAGTTTTTTTTTTTTTTTTTTTTTTTGGAGAAAGGTCCAGGTAGTTTTATAGTTGGTCATCAATAGCTTTTATTCGATCTTTAAAAGGTATATAACATACCGTATATTTGTTAGATCAAGGTAATGGAAGAAAGCATTCTCAAAAAAAAAATAAATAAATAAGGTAATGTAAGAAATGCCTTTTTTTTTTTTTTTTTTTTTAAGCAGCATAAGTACCACCTAGCAAAATAAGATTGGAAAGAATCTATTAAATTTTTGGTGGCAAGAAGGCGAGATCTCCAATGAGTGGCCAATGCTAAATTCCAATTAGTAGCATTCTGATTATTATTCATGGATTTAAATGAGAACTTCCAACCAATATATATATATATATATATATATATATATTTTATGAATATAAAAAAATGCTCATACAATGCAGTATTATTGTCCTGATCCACTTGAACCCGAATTCTATGACTTGAAACCACCAAAGCTGCTTGGGGCTATCTATGTAGGCATAGCATTTTAAACTAAAGAGCCACTACTCGAACCACAATCCTTGAACCAATATTCATTTTTGTCAATCACTTTATCAGTGGTTTTCATTTTTAAATGTGTTTCTTGAATGTGCGAACCAGGTCTTTTCATATTTTGTTTTTTTCCTTCTTCTCTATACTTCAAATTTATTTATTTACTGACAAAATCTCTTATATAACTCAATTGGTTGATTACTTGTAATATTTTCAACATATATAACTATCGTGTGTTAAATTCTCATTTCCCCATTATAACTATCAAATTATTAAAAAAAAAACATATATTTTTTTATAAAAAATTTATATTTTTGCTAATAGTGACATCTTTGGTGGTATTGATATCTATAATTTAAATCTCACCTTCTCCATTCCCTACTATCTATATATTAAAAAATTTATTTATTTACTTATGTATATTTTATAATAGGATAGAATTTACTTGCTTAAATTGGAGATAGCAATTAAGCAAAGAGCCATTAAAACTTTAATTGTCAAGAGTCTTGTCATTCAATGGTATAATATGATATTTTGAATGAAGACATGAAAGATTCAAATCCTCTCCATCCTCACATGAAAATATATATAAAAAAAAAATAAAACTTTAATTACTTGAGTATTGATTTGATATAAATTATTTTCATGTGTAGAATGTAGTTACAGTTCCTTAGAAATACATTTACACTTTATTAGTGGTTTTCATTTTAAATACGTCTCTTGAACGTGTCAATCAATTCTTTTAGGGTCTATTTGGATACTACTTATTGCTGAAAATTGAAAACTGAAAACACTATAGGAAAATAATTTTTAAATGTGTGAATAGTGCCGTGAGACCCAGTTTTTTTAAAAATTTCTGAAATCCGTATTTGCGGGTTTCATAAACAGTGCACGAGACCTACACAAAACACCAAATGCCAGCTTCAACGCAGACGCTGGTGTATCCAAACACTCACTTAGTGTTTTGTTTTTTCCTTCTATATACTTTTAAATTTATTTATTTATTAATAGTGACATCTTTTATACTGAGCATATGTGGTTTGAATCCCCACCTTTCTCTTTCTTGAGTTTCCTTACTATCAATCTATAAAAAAATTATTTATTTCAATTGAAGAGAGTAATTCAGCAAAAGACCCATTAAAACTTTAATCGTCAAGAATCTTATCATTTAATGGTACAATATTATATTTTCAATGAAAACATGTAAGATTCAAATCCTTGTCCCCTTCACTTGAAAATGTATACAAAAAATTAAGACTTTAATTACTTGAGTATTAATTTTTTTTTAGCTTTGCTTGAGTATTAATTTGGTATAATACATTCTCATGCGTAAAATGTAGTTACAATTCCTTTGAAAATATAATATTTAACTTCTTTTTCTTTTTTTTTCTTAAATTTTTTTTTTTTTTGAGAAAAAAATATTGTTTGTACTGTATTATTTCATCCAGTTATAAGTTTGAATTTAATTAAGAATTTTATTAAGAAGTAAAAAGCCCTACCGGGAGCTGAGACTTTTTTAAAGATATCTAATATGCCTAGAAAGAAGTGATACTTTTTAAAAAGCTTATTCTTTTAGATAATAAACTGATTTTAATTGCATTTTTAAGTCACACTAAAGCTGAATCACCTCATGAAATTTTGGAATTAGAGGCCAAAGTTAAAATTTTTAATTGGTTGCTACGTAATTGTTGTTCATGAAGAAGCTGGAGGTACACAATTTTTTTTTAAAGCTACTCCAATTATTAAATTTTCATTACAAAAATACAGGGAAAAATAATCTTCAGCAAATAAATAGTTAAATAATAAATACGCCATTACTAAAACACCAACCTAAGGCCCCCATCTTCTTCAAAGTCCCCACACATATTCAAATCATGCCCCCAATATTTAAAATCTTAACCAACCAAATTCATGGTGTAAAGCATCCCTATTTAATATATGTTTTAAAAGCCTAAAACAAATTCTTTATCATAAACAAATCTTAAACACATCTCTCTCAGAGGCAGAAAAAGAAAGAATGAAAAGTTGACTAAGAGCAAGATGAGCTGTGCTGTGTGTGCGCTCCACGGCCACCTGTTCTTCTTTCGGAGCATCTCTCCAAATTTTTGCCCGTCTGGGGAGTGTACAGTACATTTTACCTTTTGTTATTTATTTTTTAAAATGCACTTTTCATCTCATTTAAATATTATTTCATCATTCATTTTTTATTCTTTTTTATGATATTTATTCTTCTTATATTCATTCCCAACAATTATATTTTTCAATGAAAAATGTTATATCCACAATATTTTTCCCAATACTTTCACAAAAATAACATCAAAATCTTATGTAGAAAGTTATTACTAGTTCTAATTTAAATCCACTACTAAAATTATTTTTTTACTTATCAATATTAGCTAATAACAATCTATTACTTAAAATTTATTGTGAAAATATTATGGTAGCATTTCTTAATTGCCTTTTCTTATTTTTTATATTATTTTTCCAAACTTAATTACATCCATATGTTTCTTTTTTTTTTCTTTTTCTTTTTTCTCTTGGTTTTTTCTCCACCACACACTTATCCCATTCCCATCTCTATCTACCCTTCTTTTTCTTTTTTCTAGTTCATTCCGGATCTCTCTTTCACTCTCTCCAACTCTCACATTCTTTCTCTAGCTCTCTCTACACTCTCTACAGTGATAAGAAATAGAGATTTTTGAGTGAAAAGATCAAGAATAATTCTGTTGTTACCGTTGTGATTATTGAGTGAAAATTAAATATTTTAATCAGTTGTGATTATTGAGACTGAGGGTGCGTTTGTTTCGGCAGTAGGTTTCCAGAAAATATTTTACACCAATCGGCGTGTTTGGGTTGTCCCAGAAAATAATTTCCGTTGACTATAAATCATGCCCCAAAACCCTGTAAAATATTTTACACTTGTATTTTACCTTCAATTGATTTCCACCCCTGGAAAATAGGAGAGAGAGAAGTAGAAAGAGCTCCAATTGCACATCCAAGCACCGGTGAGAGCTTCGATCGCACATCCAAGCACCGGCGAGTCATACCCCAACACCGGCGAGATCGTCGCACCCCAGCACCGCCTAGATCGTCACCACCCAAGACCGATCCACCCAAAACCGATCTCGTTCTTGACCCAAAGCTCATCGGTGCCGCCGTTCTCGACCGCCAATCTATCTCTTTTTCCCTCGACTGCCGGATTCGATGAATTTTTTTTGTTGGGTTTTGTTTCTTTTGTGTTTATTTATTGAGAAATGATATTATATATTTGTTTGGAAGCTGAGAAAATGTGAGCAACAAGTAAAAAAAATGTGTTTTCTATAGTATTTTCAAGAATACAACCAAACACCAGAAAATATTTTTCAAAGCATTTTTTGAAATGCAACCAAACACTTGAAAATATTTTCATTTCCCGAAAATATTTTACACCCGGAAAATATTTTACACTAAAACAAACGCAGCCTGAATTAATTCTTTTTCTCATGAACAAGTCTCTCTCTTTTCTCTTTTTTCTTTTTTTTTTTTCTTTCTGATTTCATTTGGTTTATGAGAAAAATTATTTTCGTGTTTGGATTGTATTTTGCGTTTTGTAGCCATTGAGATAAAGAAGAGAGAAAGAGAGTGAGGAAGAAAGAGAAAAAAGTAATTTTTTATTCAACCAGGTAATATTTTAAGTGAGGATATTGTTTAGAGGAGCTACAGTGATTGCTACAGTGCTCTCCATGTCTAAGAGCTACTGTAGCAAATCTAAAAAGGAATTTGGAGATGGAGAGGCTGTTGGAGGTGTTTTTTGGGGTGAACAGTGGCTTTTCTCTCCAAAATTTAGAGATAGCCAGCTTGCTGTGATGCTCTTATTTTCTTATGATATGATATATTCAATTCCATTGAATCCAAAAAAAAAAAAAAAAAAAAAGATATATTCAATTCCATTTCTCAATGTGACTTGTGCAATCCGTGTGGGACTGTTTCTAGTATTAGTTATGTAAATAAATTTTAGTTCGTTGTGATGTGCATTATGATAATGTGACATTAAGATTTTTAGTTTATTTTATTTTTTTTAACATTATCATAATTTAAAATTATATAATCTCATCACCTTTCTAAATAATGTAATGTTGTATTCTTATATTAAGATTACAATAACGTAATAGTACAGCGTAATGTAACATCACGGCAAGCCAAACGTCCCCATAAGAAATTTTTTTTTTTTTTTTTTGAGGGGGACCCTCATAAGGTTTTGTTCTAAAATGTTTTCTGCAAAGATTTTTCAGAGAAGTTAATTATTTTTAGTATCTGATTATTAGTGCCGTCTCTATATATAAAGCAACTGATGCAGTCACCTAAGGCCCCAAGTAGAAAAAAGGCCCCCAAATTTTAATCAATAGGGTTTAAAAAAAATATTATAATAGTATTAATTAAGTCCAAGTATTAGCCAATGAATAAAATAATATTTTTTTATCAAATGAAAAAAAAAAGAAAAAAAAAATGTTACGTCCACATCATTTTTCACAACACTTTCAAAATAAATCCTAAGAGACAGGTTGTTACAAGGCATTATTAATGATAAAAAATTAATTTCAGTGATGAGTTCAAATTAGAACTGTGGGGCCAGAGAATTTGTGGTCCCGACCCACTTTCCATTAGGGCCCAAGGCCCGCGCCGAAGAGAGTAGTTGCCGATGACAAGTATTGAAAGACCAAATAGCCTAGAGATGCAGCCGAGGATGACCCTGTCCTCGGCATCCCAAGGCCTAAAAGGGAAAAACGACACGTTATCAAAGGCAGCCTCCAAAGCGCTCCCAGAAGGAAAGGCGAGTAGAATGGGACTCGCACGAGGGTACAGTGTGGGAGTAGTTTAAGGAAAAGACGTCACCTCCGCATTGAATGCACCAACAAACGTCCTAACCACATTGATGGGAAAAGACCCCTGAATAGTGTGGTTTCGGTTATTGCAACTAACAGAAAGTGGGGGGGGGGGGAGGCGATTGATGGGACAGGCACTCGAGTAGTTATCTACCTGATCGACAGATGGAAGGTCAAGATCAACTAAGAAGGGCTATATAATGTAAGGATTCATGCGCCAAAAAGTGGGGGCGAAAATAATTGTATCCAGAAAGTGAAAGGAATAATGAAAACATTAAGTTCAATGGACAAGGTCCATGGACAAACTTAGTTCACCTCTGTGCGTCCACCTTGAACACCATGACTAACCTTTGTCCGGTGACCAAGGTCTAGCCTTTCAGCCCACGCTCTACAAATTTTATTGTTTGGGCCTTTAACGTACGAACCTAATATTAGTTTGGGGTCGTTACAAATTGAGTCCTTACAAGAACTAATAACAAATTAACACCTAAGATTTGTTATGAAAATATTATGAATATAACACTTCTAAAAAACAAAAAAAAAAAAAAAAAAATACAACATTTTTCACAAATTGAGTTGACAAACTTTTACTAGTTTTTATCTAAGTCCACCACTAACATTACTTTTTTACTTATCACTATCAAATTATCAATCTGTCACATTAATAGGTGTGAAAAGTTTTGTCAAATTTTTTGTCTCTAGACTTTCAAAAAAAAATCTACATGGTTCATGTTAATTAGTGGTAATTTTGCATATAAAATAAGATATTTGAATTTAAATTTCTTAAAAATCATATTTAAATATATAAAAGGCCTCAATTTCAGTTTTTGCCTTAGGCCCCCAAATACATTAAGCCACCCCTGCTGATTATGTATTTTGAAAATATTTTCATGTATTAGATTAAGGGTGAAAATACTGTAAAAATGATGTTGGATTACATATGTTTTTAAGGTTCACAATTTTACACGTCAATATATATATACACTAGTCTCATCACACACGCTTTACACGTGCAATGAGACTCTAAGAATTGTAGGGTTTTTTTTTTTTTTAATAGGAACTTTTTTTTTTTTTTAGAGGAACTTGGGGTAGTTTATTTTTTATTTTTAGAACATGGTGAAGTTTTTTTATAGGAACATAGGGGTATAGTTTTGGTTGTGTACATGGGGTAGTGGGAAGCTTTATAGAACATGGGGTAGTTTTATAAATATGGGTAGTTTTTTTTTTATCAATTTACAATTTTAACCTCATTTTTATGTTTTAGGAATAAGGATATGTTAATTAAATTAGAGGTATTTTTGAAGTAAAAAAGATAATAACTAACTTTCTAAATCCTCTTAATAAATAGAAGATATAAATTATATAAAAATAAAAAACTATTAATAATTATCATAATTATATATTTAATAGTTTTATATAAAAATAAAATCATAATAATACCTATTAATAACTATTATAATTATTAAATTTCATATTTAATATTGGACATACAACACAATCAAAATAGATAAAATAAAATAAAAAAACTATTAATTGTAGGAGAACAATTTGGTAGCTCAATCCTTGTTGCTCAAGTCTTGGTCCAAAAGGTCCCACACAATGAATTTTTGTAGAGTATGGGTTGAAGAACTCGGTTTCAGTTGGTTTAAACGGTTTGATGCATGGGTTCAGGGAATACCTAAACAAGAACAAAAATGCCAACTTGATTAATAGATACTGATCAATGCAGTTTGGCTTCTCTACAGTATTCTCTTCCTCTCTTTTTTTTACCGTCCCCTCCCTTGGGGGTCTTTTACATATTATATAGGCCCTTTCATATCATCTGGGCTTTACACTTGTTGATCATCCAAACCCCCACTTGAGCACCTGTCCCATCAGACACCCCTCTCAATTCTTTGTGAGTTGCGGTAGCCAAGGTAGCACTATTCAGAGGTCTTCTCCTCATTAATGCGGCCAAGATAGTAGTTGTAATGCATTTAATGTGGTGGTGATAGCCTTTGCTGAGATATTTTGGGTTTCCTTCCATTTTACGTATTGGGAAGATTAATTGTAGTGGCTAGGATGTACTTTTGCTCCGAAATTTGCAGTATCCGAGGAGAAATTACTCCTCGGACATATTCTCTTTCCCCCAATGGGCCTGAATAAGGATTGCTTGGGCCACGCTGACTCCTCGGACGGGCCTAGGGCCTAGCCAGCCTGTTATTTTGGGCCGGTCCCCATAATAGCCCCTCAAAACTCCGGTTTTTGATCTCCTTCCGAGGAGAAAAACGGGGTTTTGATATTACAAAGAATAGAATTAATTAGCTCCTGATTCACACGTGTAGGGGCAGTTACTTTTGACGCGCTACAATTTATGAGGCGCAATTATTTACTCCAAGCGGCTTTATGTTTCCCTTATCCAACGGCTGACATTCTTTCCAGAATTTTTGAGCAGGAGTGATTTCCTTTTTTCCCCCTGGCTATATAAAGCCCTAAAGAGACTTGTTTTTCTTTTTTACTAGTACATAAGAAGTCCAGAGAACTCCAGTGCCCAGAGATTCAAGAACGTTTCCGACCTTCACATTTTTGTAGTCGTTTCTGCGAAACGTCCTTCCTCGAGAAGATTTCCAAGCGTCTTGGTGATTGTTTGTGAGGACACCCGTAAGTTCTGCTTGCTTTATTGCTTCAAATTTCTCATCGGCTCTCAATTTTCATCTCGATTTTCTTTCTATCCCTCCAGTTTAGCTTAGATGGGTAGATTCAAGGATCTAGTAGATACCCCGGCTGCCATGGAGGCCTTTAGGGCAAAATATCATATCCCACCGGGTGTGGTTCTGCAGTATTGTCCTCCAGAAAGAATATTAACAGATAGAGATGTGGGTCAAGTCATCATTCCCATGATTGCTTTTATAGAAGGGGGAATGACACTTCCCATGCGTAGGGTCACCCGGGACTACTTGTACCACCATAGGTTGACACCGCATCAGTGCGCTCCAAACATGTTCAGGATATTAGGCTGCGTAGATGTTCTAAACGAGCGGATGGGTCTAGGCCTTACCTGGCATGATGTGGTTCATCTGTACGAGTGCCATTACATCGAGAAGGGGGGGTATTATCTTAAATCTCGGTCCGAGATAGTTAGGCTAATCTCCTGCCTCCCTATATCTAATAAGACTATGAAGGATGATTTCCTCATTGTCTCAGGAGAGTGGAGTGATGGTTTTCATTGTCCAACTCGGGCAGGAATTCCAGGTGCGGCGCCTTTAGGGCCAATTCTTTAGGGAGGGGGCTTAGCTCTTTGGATTCATTCCCTTTTTTGCTTAAGAATCAAAAAAAAAAAAAAAAAAAATTATAACTTAACTCTAATCTCCTTCTCGGCTATTTTGCAGATAGAGCACAAGTTGCTCCTAAGCTGAGCCACGTAAACGTTCAGGCCTTGAACTATCTTTTGAGGTCAGAAATCTATGTTACCGAGGACGGGCAGCTACGCGCGGCTCATTTGGTTTTGGGCTACCAACCCCTAACCCGCTCTTTCCAAGCCATTGGCCACGCCATAAGAGCCGATAGTCCAAGGTTAGATAGGATTGACGTATCCAAGCCCAAGTTTTTGGCCCGACAAGATCTCAAGCTTGTCGTGTTACCTGGCATTTGGAATCCTCCACCAGTTGCACAATTGCCTCCACCAGACAATCTTGAGGTTATTGTGCCAGCTGAAGGAGAAACTGAATCATCTCGTCTTTCTCTTAATGAGGAGATAGACGAATTCTATTTCGAACAGGAGATTCCCAAAGCTCCTTTGATTGAGCTTTCAGACCCTAAGGGAGATCAGGATTGAAATTCTGTGGCCGGTGCCCCAATCATTATAAACTGCTCGGACTCGGACGAGAAAGTAGATAATATGGCCTCCGGCAAAGGAAAAAGCCTTCGAGAGTTGATGGCTACCCGAGGAAAGGGTCAATCATCAAAGGCGTCAGCTCAGTCGCAGACCCTTATTCTTCCTCCAGTTGCCCCTTAACCCCCTTCTGATCTCGGCCTCAAGGTTAACCCAGACCTAAAGAAGAAAAGGCCGGTTGAAACCCCTGACGAAGGCAAGGTGGTCCCCCACCCGGATAAGCAACAAAAAACCACCCGGGGGCAGAAGAATAAAAGAGCTTCTTCCATAGAAAGCCGGGAGGAAGAGAACCGGGCCGAAGTGCGTGTTCATCCGTGCACTTGGAGCCCGAAGCTCGAGTTAGACGGGGTCACCATTCCCTACACTGCCTCGGTCTGAGAATACAACAGAGGCCGAGCAGGATACATAGCTGAGGCCCCAGAGCAGCCAGTGCTCCTTCCTCGGGACATGGAGGCCTACAGGCGATTCTCTCAGCCTGAGCTCTTTCTATCCCTCAAGAGGGACCTTGCAATGGTAAAGTGACTCTTCTAGCCCTTGATAAAATCATCAAACCTTGTCACATTCTGAGATATCGTTTTGTTGTTTTGTGGGCAGATTACTCAGCAAGTGTTTGTGGCCGAGGAGTACTGCCGCAACAACCGCAATTTGGCTGAAGCTGAGGCTCAATCTCGTGCTGAGGTGGGGAAATCTGTAGGGTCCCTCAAGCAGGAGAATTTTGAACTCTCGGAGAAGTTCAAAGAGTCGGAGAAAGCCCGCAAGAGCGCCCTGGCCGGACTAAAGAATGCTGAAACCCAAGCCAAGGACCAGCGCCAAAAATTGTTCGTGACCGAGACCAGCCTTGCCACTGAAAAGCAAACAGTGTTGGATCTCAAGGCCGCACTACAGAAAGCTAAGGAGGAGGTTCGGCTGGCTAAAGAAGAGGCTCAGCTAGCTCGGGAAGCGGCCGAGGCCGAAAAGAAAGCTTCTTATCAGCTTGGGGCGGAGGAGACTGAAGCCAGGCTCTCTAAGGAGCTTCCAGAGGTATGCAGGGATTACTGCAGCATCTCATGGGTTCATGCCCTTGATGCTGTAGGGGTTCCCGTAGACTAGGCCTTGAGGTTGCCCGAGAAGGTCTCCTTCCCTCCTGAGATCTGAGAGATCCCTGACGGCGCCCCCGAAGCTTCTGAGTAGGCCCTGGTTATTCCTGATGCCATCCTTTTACTCGATAAGGCTAAGGGTCCTGCCAAGGAGTCTATCTCCGAGGGTCTTGGGGCAGATTCCCAAGCCAAAGAGGTTCCTCCTCCTCAACCAGAGCAGAAAGAGAATCCTCCTGCTGAGGCTTAGCTTCTAGGGTTTTTATTACCGTATTTTCTTTAAAACGGGAGTTGTCTTATTTTTGTTCTTTTGTAAAGACTTCCCCTTGTATTGATCTCGGCTTATTAATATAGAATGTTCTTTTTTCCATTCTCCTTTGGTACTTATGGCTGATGTTGATATAACTTTATTATTTTGTTCAAAGTTAATACTGTTCCTCTAGTTAATGTTCGCAACAATATGAACAAATATAAACGAATAAGAAAAGATAGTGCCATGCGGCGAACTTAGAACAATAGATGCCACTAAACTACGAACGTACCTTAAAATCGCACAGGAGTTCTAAGTTGTTAATTTCCTCCAAGTCTGTGATCCGAAGAGCCATGCAGGACTTAGAATCTGTTTAAAAACTTGTAGAGATGCCTCAAGTTGTTAATTTCCCCTAAGTCTGTGGTCCGAAGAGCCATGCAAGACTTAGGTTCTGTTTAAAAACTTGTAGAGATGCCTCAAGTTGTTAATTTCCCCTAAGTCTGTGTTCCGAAGAGCCATACAGGATTTAGGTTCTGTTTAAAACTTGTAGATACCGTAATTTGTTAATTTCTCCTAAGTCTGTGGTCCGAAGAGTTATGCAGGACTTAAGCTCTGTTTAAAACTTGTAGATGCCGTAAGTTGTTAATTTTTCCTAAGTCTGTGGTCCGAAGAGCCATGCAGGACTTAGGTTCTGTTTAAAACTTGTAGATGCCGTAAGTTGTTAATTTCCCCTAAGTCTGTGGTCCGAAAATCCATGCAGGACTTAGGTTCTGTTTAAAACTTGTAGAGATGGAAATAGACCAAGGGGTATGAGATGATTATGAAACAAAACATAGGCATAGCCGTTTTCATTAATAGTAATATCTTCTTAAATTATTTACATTCCACGGGCGAGGTACAGTTTTTTCATCTAAGTCTTCTCTAAGTAATAAGCACCTATTCCGACCACAGATGTGATGCGATATGGTCCTTCCCAGTTGGGTCCCAGCTTGCCCCAGGAAGGGTTCTTAGCGCTGCTGAGAATCTTCCTCATCACGAGGTTGCTTGGACTCAAAGGTCGCAGTTTTACATTAACATCATATCCCTGCTTTAGCTTCTGATGATAACAGGCCATATGGATCATCGTTTTTTCCCTTTTTTCCTCAGCTAAGTCTAAACTTCTCCCCAGTAACTTGTCATTGTTTTTTGGGGTAAAGGTGCTAGACTTCAATATAGGGAAGCTGTTCTCGATTGGGAGTACGGCTTCGGCCCCATTAGTCATTGAAAAAGGAGTTTCGCCCGTTGACCGTCGTGGTGTCATTCGGTAGGTCCATAAAATGTGGGGGAGCTCTTCCACTCATCTCCCCTTTGCATCATCCAACCTCTTTTTCAGTTTGCTCACTATGACCTTGTTCACGGCCTCGGCTTGCCCGTTTCCTTGGGGGTATGCAGGAGTGGAATATCGATTTGTGATCCCAAAGTCGCGGCAGTATTCCCTGAAGTTTTTACTATCAAACTAAAGATCGTTGTTCGAGATGAGGGTGTGAGGAGTTCCGAAACGCGTAATTATGTTTTTCCAAATGAATTTCTTGGCATCCACGTCCCTGATGTTGGCCAAAGGTTCAGCCTCTACCCATTTGGTGAAATAATCGGTGCCGACTATTATGTACCGCTTATTCCCTGCTGCTTTAGGGAAAAGCCGACAATATCAAGACCCCACTGAGCAAATGGCCAGGGGCTGGAGAGGGGGTTAAGGACTCCTCCCGATTGGTGGATATTTGGGGCAAATCTCTGGCATTGATCACACTTCTTTGCATATTCTTGGGCCTCTCTCTGCATGTTCGGCCACTAGTACCCTTGGGTGAGTGCCCTATGCGCCAGTGATCTTCCTCCTATGTGACTTCCACAAATACCCTTATGTAGTTCTTCGAGCAAGGACTCGGATTCCTCTGGATGTATACATAATAGGTATGGGCCAGAATAGGAACGCCGGTATAGCTTGTGGTCCTCGGACAACCAGAACCGAGGAGCATTCCTCTGTATCTTCTCGGCTTCCAGTTTTCCTTCTGGCAACGTATCATCTTTAAGGAAGTTCATTATAGGATCCATCCAGCTGGGATTCTTTCTAATCTGATGGATCCGAGCTGTGTCTCTTTCGGTTGAACTTGTCTGGCATAAATCCTCAATAAGGATTATTCGTGGCAGATCATGTGTAGAGGACGTGGCAAGAGTGGCCAGCGAATCTGCATGTGTGTTCCCACTTCTAGAAACATGCGTCAGGTTAAAGGATTCAAAGTCTGACTGTAGGCGTTTGACTCGGCCGAGATATCCTTGCATTCTAGCATCTCTAGCTTCTAACTCACCCATCACTTGGCCAACGACCAATTTGGAGTCCGAGAATGCTTCCATTGCCTTTCCGCCCAATTTTTGAACCATCATCATTCCTTGAAGTAAAGTTTCGTACTCGGCCTCGTTGTTCATAGCCGAGAACTCAAGTCTTAGCGATTTTTCAATGGCAATACCTTCGGGCGATATTAGAACTAGCCCAATTCTAGATCCTCTTTGGTTGGCCGCGCCGTCCATGTAGACTTTCCAGCGCAAGATCTCTGGTGTTGAGATTGTGTCAACCGATTTTCCATCCATGTCTTCCTTCGGTGTTACTGTTTCCACAGAAGGCTCAGCGAATTCTGCAACTAGATCCGCGAGGACTTGACCCTTTACAGAGGACCTAGGCATGTATTTAATGTCAAAAGCGTCCAAGAGCGCGCTCCACATGGCGATTCTTCCCGTGTAATCAGCGCTTCGTAACACCGATTGAAGGGGAAGCTGGGTTAGAATAATGACCGTGTGTGCCTGAAAGTAATGAGGGAGTTTTCGCGTGACATGCACTACCGCCAAAATTGCTTTCTCCAATGGTAAGTAGCGCACTTCAGCCTCATGCAATGATTTACTTACGTAATACACTGGTCACTGTATTCCATTATCATCTCGTATCAATACCAGGGTGACAGCGTGAGGGGCTACTGCTATGTATGCGAATAGTACCTCGTCCGCCTCTAGGCTAGACATGATGGGTGGTCGCGACAAGTATTCTTTGAGTTGCTAGAAAGTCAGGACACAATCCTTTGACCACTCAAACCCTTTCCACTTATTTATTAAGAGGTAGAAAGGTCGGCATCGGTCTGCAGATCGTGATATGAACCGGTTCAATGCTACGATCATGCCAGTGAATTTTTGCACTTCCTTTGGATTCCGAGGAGCCTGTAGGCTATTAATCGCCTTGATTTGATCTGGGCTTACCTCTATTCCTCTGTGGGTTACCATATAACCTAGGAATTTCCTAGACCCGACCCCAAATGAACACTTGGAAGCATTGAGCCGCAACTTATGCTCCCTTAAAGCGCCAAAGATGATCTCCAGGTCTTTCACGTGCTCGGACACCACCTTACTTTTTACCACCATATCGTCAATGTAGAATTCAATGACCTTGCCCAGTTGCGGTTCAAACATTCTGGTCATCATCCTTTGGTACGTTGACCCTACGTTCTTTAGTCCGAAAGGCATCACCTTATAGTGGTAGTTTCCGATGGGTGTCATGAACGCCGTTTTCTCCTGATCCTCTAATGCTAGAGGTATCTGATGATAGCCCTGGAAGGCATCCAGGAAGCTCATTCGAGGGTGGCCTACAGTCACATCTACCAGTCGGTCTATTAGAGGTAACGGGAACGAGTCTTTCGGGCATGCCTTGTTCAAATCTGTGAAGTCCATGCAGACTCGCCATTTCCCCGTTTTCTTTCTTACCACCATCGTATTTGCCAACCATTCGGGGTAAAAGACTTCTTTGATAGCCCCTGCCTTTTTCAGTTTTGTCACTTCGTCTCTAACGGTATTGACATGTTCCTTTGAGGGACGTCGGGGTGGTTGCTTCTTTGGAATGGAAGATGGGTTAATATTCAAGTGGTGACAAATAAGGCTAGGGTCAACCCCGGGGCATCGTAAGCGTCCCATGCAAACACATCAACATTTCTTCTCAGAAACCCGACCAGTTCCTCTTTTTCCTGAGGAGGCAACTCGGAGCCGACCTGGAAAAACCTTTCCGGGTCATTGTCAATGACAAATTTTTCCAAACTTTCACACCTTATCTCCTCGGCTGGCTCACTGACTTGCCCTGCTGAGGTGGCTGGTTACTATAAGTTCTCAGAGGTCGAGGACTCGGCATTGGACTGATGTGAGATGGCGGCCACCATACACTGCCTGGCCATGGCCTGATCTCCACGAATCTCTTCTACTTGGCCTCTGGACGGGTATTTTACCTTTTGGTGAAGTGTGGAAGATACGGCCTTTAGGGCATGGATCCATGGCCTGGCTACTATCGCTGTGTAGGGCGAGTAGGCATCGACCACGATAAAGTTCACCTCCACCACCTCTGACCCAATCTGTATGGGTAGCCTGATCTACCCTTTTGGTATAACAGTCTTCCCTTCGAAGCTGATAAGGGGAGAGTCATAAGCCGTCAAATCCTCCGGCCTTAGGTTCAGCCCCTTGTATAGATCAGGGTACATTACCTCTACTGTGCTACCCGGGTCTACTAGCACCCTTCTCACATCAAAACCTCCGATTCTCAGTGTAACCACTAAGGCATCGTCGTGAGGTTGGATAGTTCCACTCTTATCTTCGTTCGAGAATCCTAATATCAAAGAGCTTCCCTTTTTAGACCTTTTAAATTCTCTTTCCCTGTCCTCGGCGGAGAGTCGAGCCACAGACAGCACCCTGGAAGGAAATGACCCGGTTCTTCCTGGAGCGGCGAGGATGACGTGTATCGTCCCTGTGGGGGGTCTTAATGATACATCTTTTCGAGGCTCTTGCATTTCTTGGCCCTGATGACCGCTTGAGGGGTGTAAAAGGTGACGTAACTTTCCTTCTCGGACCAGCTGATCTAGGTGATTCCATTGATTCCTGCAATCCTCAGTGGTATGTCCATGGTCCTGATGATAGTGGCAATACAAGTTCTGGTTGCGTTTCAAAGGGTCCCCAGCCATTTTTCTCGGCCATCTGAAGAAGGGTTCGTTCTTGACTTTCTCTAAAACTTGTTGTACTGGCTCTCTGAACACGGCATTAACTGTTTGCATGTTACTTTGTCCAGCCTGTCTCGAAAAATCTCTCCTCGGCTGGTTATGGTTATATCGTTTCGACCTGAAATCATTCCCTTTAGGGGGAATGATCTTCTCCTTTCCCTTTCCTTGTAGCTGATCTTCTTCCACCATTTTGTACTTGTCAATCCTATCCATTAATTGATGAATGTTGGCAACGGGTTTACCAGTGAGAGATTTTCTTAAGCCATACTCGGTGGGGAGACCGCTTTTGAATGTGCTGATAGCGACGTTATTGTGGTTCTCATCCAACTCGTTATACATTTCCCAATACCTATCCGAATACGCTTTTAAGGTCTTTCCCTCGCGCATGGACAAGGACAGTAACGAACTTAGGGGTCAAGGGACTCTGCTATTTGTAATAAAGCGAGAACAAAAAGTCTGAGTGAGCTGCTTATAGGAGCCTACGAAATTTGTCTTTAGGCTGTTAAACCATCTCATCGCCATTGGCCCCAAGTTAGACGGGAAAACTTTGCACATCAAAGCCTCGTTTTGGGAGTAGATGGCCATTCTTTGATTAAACTAGCTCACGTGCTCCACTGGGTCTGCTCGGTGGTTGTAGATGGCAAACGTTGGTTGATTAAAACGTCGAGGTAATTTAGCCCCTTCGATTTTGTGCGCAAAGGGTGATCTGGAGATCTGATCTAATGCCTTGTTCATGGTGTCATTACCCAAACCCTTGCTGGATGAGCTCTCATACCTTTGCACAGGGTGAGACTCCTTTTCGTAAGAAAATGTCTCACTTGGGGGTGTTCTCGACCTCCGTCGATAACTCACGTCCTCCTCGTTAGAGGATGCATCTGAGATGGAGGGAGATCGCTTTCACTGCGCACGTCACAACTTTCTTTTCAGGTCATCTATCTCTCGCTGCATGGTTTGATGGTTGTTTCGCCTTTGAGATATGTGACTACCTATTTAGGTATGACTTTGGCTCGTCTGGGTAGTATGTACGCTTCCCTCATGATTCCTTCTGTTGCTTGGGTTGGAAGGATCATTTTGCCGCTGAGACTCAATAGGTTCTGTCTGTTGAGGATTAGTTTGGTGGGGATTCTCCTAGTGTGGACCTAGTCCTGCCATGCTTAACCGTTGTGCTTATCGACACTCCAGTTCTCCCCACAGACGGCGCCAATTGTAGGAGAACAATTTGGTAGCCCAATCCTTGTTGCTCAAGTCTTGGTCCAAAAGGTCCCACACAATGAATTTTTGTAGAGTATGGGTTGAAGAACTCGGTTTCAGTTGGTTTAAACGGTTTGATGCATGAGTTCAGGGAATACCTAAACAAGAACAAAAATGCCAACTTGATTAATAGATACTGATCAATGCAGTTTGGCTTCTTTACAGTATTCTCTCCCTCTTTTTTTTTACCGTCCCCTCCCTTGGGGGACTTTTACATATTATACAAGTCATTTCATATCATCTGGGCTTTACACTTGTTGATCATCCAAACCCCCACTTGAACACCTGTCCCATCAGACACCCCTCTCAATTCGTTGTGAGTTGCGGTAGCCAAGGTAGTACTGTTCAGGGGTCTTCTCCTCATTAATGCGGCCAGGATAGTAGTTGTAATGCATTTAATGTGGTGGTGACAGCCTTTGCTGAAATATTTTGGGTTTCCTTCCATTTTACGTATTGGGAAGATTAACTGTAGTGGCTAGGATGTACTTTTGCTCCGGAATTTGCAGTATCCGAGGAGAAATTACTCCTCGGACATATTCTCTTTCCCCCAGTGGGCTTAAATAAGGATTGCTTGGGCAACGCTGACTCCTTGGACAGGCCTAGGGCCTAACCAGCCTGTTATTTTGGGCCAGTCCCCACATTAATAATTACCATAATTATATATTTAATATTTTTATTTAAAAATAGAATCATAATAAATACCTATTAATAACTATCATAATTATCAAATTTCATATTTAATATTGGACATACAACACAATCAAAATAGAGTAATGTTATAGGCACAAATTATTTTATAAATTTTTTTACAAACAGTTGATGTGATGGATGGTTATTTGTAAGTAAAAATGTGATGTTAGTGGTGGGCTCAATTGAACACTAGTAAGAATTCTCCACATAAATATTTTGTAAAAATATTATAAAATAGTTTGTGTATATAGCATTACTTATCAAAATAAATATCTCATAATACTATCTTAATTATCAAATTTTATATTTATATACAAAGTAAAAGAGAGAGAGACATTTTTTTAAAGATGAAATTATATTTTATTACTTTTGCGCGTAGGTTTGCTGACTAGTATATCTATATTTTTAAATCAAGTATCCATTCGGCATAGCTTACTTTTATTGATTTATTTCAATAATCGAACAAATAACAGCTGCAACTAAAAGAGAATTAAATTTAACCAAATAGACAAAAATGGTTGGAAAATAAACTGAACTAAACTAGTAAGTACTTAAGAAGTGGTGTTAGAAAAACAACCTTCTTCAAAATTTAAATTATCATCATTTTGCCTAAAGTCAATATCAAAACAACTTTTATTAAATACTAATCTAGGGAAAAATAATAATACTAATCTTATGAGATGATCTTACGAGACATCTCTTCGCATGTTGTGAGAGAGATGTCTTATGAGATACATTCTCCTAAAGTTCATTTGGGTATTTACAGTTTTCATTAGTTTATTCGGATAATATTTATTAAATATATAATTTTTGATAAGTTTTATGTTAGCATGTAATAAAAAAAAAATCTAAAAATTAACTTATTTCTTAAAAAAAAAATTAAAAAAAAAAAAAAAAAAAAAACATCTACACCATATTAACCATGTTTAAAAAATAAAATAAACAAATAGTTCAAAGATGACACAAAAATTGGACATAGCTTTGATCCGTATTCTCTGCACTGGTCCTGATACGATGTTGTCACGTGTTAAGAGAACTAGTATGTAGCCCCGTGCTACCGCACGGGAATGGATATATTATTAATCATGAGTTTATTCATGTTTAAAAGGTTCAGTTAAGTCTAAATTCATATTATTAATCAGAAAATTTCATTAACAAAATTTAGTAGTATATATATTTTACACAGAAAAATGAACCTTGGTGATAATGTTTATCCAAAAGATCCATTCACGCTTTTGAATCTTCAATCTCTATTGGTGATTGAAATTTTTGCAGCTTAAAAAATTTAAAATTAAAAAAAAAAAATCCTCAGAGTTGTACTCATTTTGTAGTTTTACGATGGGTCATTTTGTAACATGATGGGCATTTGTGTGAAGAAAAAACTCTAAAGTTCCATGGCTGATAAAAGAAATTCTCTCCAATCTCTTTTTATAGAGAGAGGGGTTTGTGCGTGTTTTTATATATCCTTCATAGTTGTATTATCACGAAGCAAGTCCAATAGATTTAGATTGGTACTACCGATTCCCAAAGTATGAGTGTTTAATGTGTTATTAATTTCATCTCATTGGCTTCTGCACATGACAGCAAAATTAAAAATAATTAGATTGTACATGTGTATAGTAAAATTGGACTCCAATTTTAGATTCTAATCGAACAATTGGAATGATAATATATGATAGTAACAACAATAGGAAAATTCAAATAAAATTTCGAATTAAATTGTAACAATCTGAATAAAAAATTCTAGTAGAAAGATAGGGTGGAGTGATCCACTCCAAGAAGGCAACCAAATTTGCGTAAATATAGAATAATAAATCTCTCTCTGGAAAATTTACATTGTTCATAACTTTTACCTTCACTGAACATTTTAAAAACATAGTGACTCACATCTGCCATCCAGACATCTACAGCCGGATCCTCTCCAATTCGCGTGAGATTCCATTGATCACTAAGTTCCTTTGCAGTTTGCAAAAAGTATCATCCATCGGTTCATAGCAGTGCTTTCTTCATTGTTATAAGTGTCAAACTTGAACAAAAAGCCAAATATAAGGATAGTGAATTTTAGGCATAATGTGCATCTAATCACATATTAGAAATTTATAACAAATGTAAAGATGCAAACTTTGTAAGTGAATAGTAAACAAAACTCAGTGTTAGAACTAAGACAAAAACACTTTAATCCGAAACTCAGTGCAAATGTAAAGATGCAAACTTTGTAAGCAATTTATAACAAAGATGCAAACTCTGGCTTTGCTATCTTTTTGGAAATTATGCAATGTACCGAAACAAAGTTTTTATTACCGATATTAATCTCTTTGGTTTTCACATTTGACTACAAAATCAAGAGAAAACCTTAATTAGCATAGTAACTCACTTGACCCGATACATAAAAGTGGTTTTAATAAGAATGAGCCCACATACATTTAACCACATGATGCAAAATTCAACTTCAATTTCAGATTCTAGACACATGGCACAAAATTAGAGTTCTAATTTGGAATTCAATTTCACATTCTCTCTGTTTCACCTATTATTTTATATATAGATTATATTGAATTCTCTTAACACGCAGTCGTTTCACTGTATGGTCTTTGACCATTTGTTTCTGCTTCAGAACCTCTGCTCTTTACTTCTTCTATTTCCCTTTATGGTAAGTAATTTTAAAATTTGTGTTCAAAAAATAAAATAAAATAAACAATTCCAACCAAAACTGTTTTGCAAAAACAAAACTCTCTTTCCCTTTGTTTTATTAAGTTGCTTTATTTCATTTCGTTACAGCTAAACCCTGTCTTCCAATTCCTTCAAATCCAAACCAAACCCATTGATTCATTGTATGAACAAAAACTGGGACTTCGTTACTTTTTTGGGTTTTGGGTTTTTTGTTTTTTGAGCGACAATGAAGCGAGCAAAGCTAGAGACTTTGGTGTCGCCGAGTCGACTCAGATTGCTTCAGCTTTTGATGGGCATAGTGTTTCTTTGCATACTCGTTATGACCATCGAAATCCCACTGGTTTTCCGCACCGAGTCGGATTCAGACGACGGAGCTTTTGGGTTTTTATTGCCGGGAGACGAACCGGACGGTACGTATCTGTATCGGAAACCGAAACGGCAAATACAGGAGTTCAAGAGATTATCGGGTTTGATCTTTAACGAGAGCTTATTCGATGCTAAAAAGGACGAGTTTTCGGAGCTCTATAAGTCGGCAAAGCAAGCTTGGGTGATAGGGAAGAAGTTCTGGGACGAAATGGAGTCCAAGAAAACCGAGTTCAGCCCGAAAAAGGGGCCGGAAAACCGGTCCGAGACGTGCCCAAATTCGATTACGCTGTCGGTAGGCGAATTCCGGAACCGGGTTTTGGAGCTCCCTTGTGGGCTGACCTTGTGGTCCCACATAACGGTGGTGGGGACACCCAGGTGGGGCCACCCGGAGAATGATCCGAAAATATCGGTTTTGAACGAAGGAGATGAGTCGGTGATGGTGTCACAGTTTATGATGGAGTTGCAGGGTTTGAAAATTGTGGATGGCGAAGACCCACCAAGGATTTTGCATTTCAATCCGAGGTTGAAAGGGGATTGGAGTAGAAGGCCTGTGATTGAGCAGAACACTTGTTATAGGATGCAGTGGGGTACAGCTTTGAGGTGTGAAGGGTGGAAGTCAAGAGCTGATGAAGAAACTGGTAGGTGATATTAATTTTAAATGTGTTTTTGTTCATTTTTTTATTAAGAGACTTCATTAGTTTTGTCTTATTTTTATCAACTTTAGCTCAAATTGCAGTTCTTTTGAGTATGACTTCATATAGAACAAAATGGCGGCAAAAAAAATACATGATCATGACTTTGGAGATTTCAATGTGTTTTTGTTTAATTTTTGCATTGAGAATTCATGGGTTTCTTGTTATTGTTTTTGCCTATCAGCTTTAGCTCATATTGTAGTTCTTTGTCCCATAAAGCAAGTTGATTTGAGAGGAAGACTTGAAATAACATTAGTAGAAGTAGTAGAAACGGACATGTCAATTAAAGAGGAAATGTAATGTATGGTTTTGGATAGAATAGAATGGCGGAAAAGAATATATGTGGCTGACTCTGATTAGTCTATTGAGAATCCATGGCCAGCCCCAGAAGGTTGTTGCTGATAGAATGAGTGCATTGAAGTAAATGTAGTATAGGTAGATACAGAATAGTTTTCGGATTATTTGGGGTTGTGATACTTGTGATTGTGTTTTAGGTAGAAAGTTATTTGACTATTTTGTAGATTCAAATTGAAATGACCTGCAGCTCTGTTGCCTTCTAATGGGAGTCTAAGCTTCCAAATCTGGAAACATGAGGTCTGAAAAGAAGGGATCACCTCCTATCTAGTTGTAAATTATTGCCCCCTTGTCTGTACTCTGTAGCTGGACTGTAGGCTAGGTAATTAAAGATAAAACTTGTAACATGGGCATAAGAATACTCAATCATGTTCAATCAGAAATTTTCAACTTCCGAGGAACAACAATTTGCTTTCAGACCTGAGATTCTCTTTTTCATTTTCCAGGTAAGAAAGACAATACATCTCTCTTTATTCTATATTTTCCTATGACTTACTCCCATATCAAATTCTTTATGTAGTTAACCACTTTGAACTTTTTCTTTATTACGCTTATTTTACCTCTTATTCTTAGTTAGTCCTTTGGGCTTTGGTCGTTTTAGCTTGCACCTAAGAAATCTTTATACTAACATGGTCAAAGGTTTGAGGTTAAACTGACATAGGCCTATAGTGTCACAATCACCTTCAATCAGCTGCTGGTAGTCTTGCAAGCTGCTATTTTGTCTTCCAACTAGTTGACTCAACACTATTATAAAATGATAAATCGGCTCTCACCCATGAAGCCGCTGATTGCTCTTCACTCTCTCTATATTAGCAACAAAACTTAACTTGGTAGTCAATCTTGAGAAAAATACCATATTAAATAACTTACAAGATATTACATGAAATAACCCAGACCAAAAGTTTAGAGATATATATAAAAAACCATCAGCATTAAATTTATTTAGTTGCTTGCATGATTTTTTGTAGACTGTTGGAAGTTTCTCCATAATAAAACATTATAGCATCTGCAGCGAATACTTCCACAAGTTTTCAAGCATCTTCATCCACTATGAATATGCTAATTCCTTTGAATGGTTCTCAATTTATCATGCTCTCTGTTCCTAGTGAGATATTGACACCATGACAGAATAAACATGTCTGTATCTAAGTTTCAGAAATTCCTTCTAGATCTTCACTTCTAGCCTAGGTACCTAATCAAGGTCTTAAACTTTCATTGTAAGTACAACCCTAGTCATTTGTGAAGAACAATCAATTCTGTAGTGAAGGGTTAAGCAAAGAGATCAAAGATCAATACAACAACAACAACAAAGTCCTTAGTCCCAAAATTTTGGGGTCGGCTATGACTTAATCATTTACTTGAACAGAATTGAAGCCATTGTGTAAGTTCTGAATATGATATTAGGCATCTTACACTCTGGTGTGAGTTTTCTATAAAAACGAAAGAAAAGAAAGCTCAGTTTCTTCTGTTGAAGATTTGCTTTGTATGATTTTCAGACTGCTTTGGTGTAGAATTCTGTCTTTGTATAATGACAGGTTTGCCTTGGTTGAATTAATCCTGTTTATTCCTGATTTTTTTGAATTTATGAAGTTGATGGACAGGTGAAATGTGAGAAGTGGATTCGTGATGATGACAATCACTCAGAAGAATCGAAGGCATCCTGGTGGTTGAACAGACTTATAGGGCGGACGAAGCAGGTGTCTATAGACTGGCCGTACCCTTTTGCAGAGGGAAAATTATTTGTTCTAACAATAAGTGCTGGCTTGGAAGGTTACCATATTAATGTAGATGGGAGGCATGTCACTTCATTTCCATATCGGACTGTGAGTATCCTATGGTATCTTCTCATATTGTATTTTGTAATGGACACTGGATATCTTAAGAAATTTTTCTAATGTTCATAGGGATTTGTTCTTGAAGATGCCACTGGACTTTCTGTCAATGGGGATATTGATGTACATTCTGTTTTTGCTGCTTCCTTACCCACATCACATCCAAGTTTCACAACGCAGATGCATCTTGAGATGTTTACTAAATGGAAAGCCCCACCTCTTCCCTATGGGCATCTGGAGCTTTTCATTGGCATCCTATCTGCTGGCAACCATTTTGCTGAGCGAATGGCTGTGAGGAAATCTTGGATGCAACATAAGTCAATTAAATCTTCTCGTGTTGTGGCTCGGTTTTTTGTAGCAATGGTAAGGCTGGATGCTGGAGGCATGTGTTCTTTAATAAGAAACCATTTGATGAAAAGCTTTATGTTGGATATTTAGGGCTTTTAGATTTATGTTTTGACAGCATGGAAGAAAGGAAGTAAATCTGGAGCTAAAAAAAGAATCAGAGTATTTTGGTGATATAGTTATGGTTCCTTACATGGATAATTATGATCTTGTTGTGTTGAAGACTATAGCAATCTGCGAATATGGGGTGAGTTTTGGAAAATGACCCAAAGTTAGCTATTTTCTTTCTTTCTTACTAGAAAATATACATCACCAATGTATGTGGCTCTTCACAGGTTCGCACAGTGGCTGCCAAGTATATCATGAAGTGTGATGATGACACATTTGTTAGGGTGGATGCTGTGATCAAGGAAGTAAGAAAAGTTGATGAAGATAGAAGCCTTTATATTGGAAACATGAACTATCACCACAAGCCCCTTCGTCATGGTAAATGGGCAGTGACATATGAGGTATGAATTCTCCCCATCTCCTCTAGTTCTTACTCCTTAGTAGGATAATTGGCTCTGTTTCCTTGGGTTGCTTAATGTAACACTATGATATTATTTCTTCAGACTCTAAATGAGCACTGCTTATAGGTTTTGGCTACTTATTTTTGCTTTTAACAAAAAGTTAGAATTTGTTATCAGGTAATATAATGCAGATTTTGTGCCACATCTAATTATGTCTGATTTGAAATTTCATTTGCTTTAACACTAGTTAGGTGTCAATGCTGTGTGTTGGAATGATATAGTCATCTTCCAAATGTTGAAAGAAAGTTTATTTTGTTGCAATCATGAGGTTTAGGGGCTATATTTACTTTGGAAAAGAGTCCTACCTCTGATTATCAGAGGTTTAAGACCTAGGTTGCACGGACACGCCATTTTTGGCGTCATGTCCGCGTCCGACACGTGTCAGACACCAGAACAGGGACGACGCGTCAGATTCCGATGTCCCTTTTTTTTTTTTCTTTTTTTTTTTAGGCTTCTCCGACATGGCTCCGATACAGCGCGGATGCGGTTCCGACGCGTCCAACACGCCAGCAAAGAAAAAAAAAAAAAAAAAATCACAAATTTTGACCGGTGAACTTACTAATACCATTGATTTTGTGATAACCCTAAAATAATAAAGCAAGTTTAGAGTCTCTTAGACTGAAAGTTGAAACTACATCTCAAGTTCTTCTCAACCCACCCTCCCTTTGTCGCTGCCGCTGCCCTCTGTCCCTCGCCAGAGTTAGATCGGGCCGATCAGTGAGCTCCGACATCGACGCCGTGTCCTTTGTCCTCTGTCCCTTTCGATCTCTCTCTCTCTCGGCGCGGACCGATCTCTTGATTCTCTTCTCTGTTCTCTCTCTGTTTTCTTTTTTTTTTTTTTTTTTTTTTTTTTTTTTTTCGATATTAATTTTGGTGAATGTACTGTTACTCACTTATTTATAACACGTTTGTTTTTGTTTTTTTTTTTTGTTTTTTTTTAACTGCTGCTGTGGCCTGTGGCCTGTGGGTGCCCTCTATCCTATTTATTTTATTTATTTATTTTTATATATTAGTTATAACTTATAAATTTGTTTTTGTGTGTCCTACTATAATTTTATTTATTTATTAAAGTTAAATATTGTAGGTGATTTTACTAAAATGAATACTGAAAGTGCTTGAAGATTTTATGTGTATTATTGTACTACTTTGGGTGTTAGTTTACTTATTTGTAGTTCTTACATAATTTAAATTCTAGACATAAACGTATTTTATGTCTAAAAATATTAAAAAATATGTCTAAATATAAAATTTAATTAATTATTTAACCGTTGTGTCCCCGCCGTGTCGTGTCCTTATTTTTCAAAAATTGCCGTATCCCCGTGTCCATGTCCGTGTCCGTGCAACATAGTTTAAGACACCCAAATATTTCTCTCTTAAATGTTCAATGTTTGGGCATAAAATGACTGACCAACTGCCATGATCACTTTTTTTTTTGGCCTAGTTAAACCCAGACAGTGTAGAGTTCCTGACCAATTCAACTTTTAGTACTCTTTTGACTTTATTACTTTCTTTAATGAGGGTTTGATATGCTGTTCACATTTCTCACCATTATGTCCTTTTCTTGTGAGTTCTAGGAATGGCCAGAGGAAGACTATCCAACCTATGCAAATGGGCCGGGTTACATTGTATCATCCAACATTGCACAGTTAATCGTATCTGATTTTGAAGAGCACAAATTAAGAGTATGTGGCTTTGTTCTGCACTTCAATCTCTGTGCGTGCGTGTGTGTGTTTATTAGTGTGTTCACCTGCACACACATGTAAAGTCTGTTTGGATACCGTTTGTTGCTGAAAATTGGAAACACTTTAGTAAAATAAATTTTAAATATGTGAATAGTACCGTGGGACCCAGTTTTAAAGTTGTGTTTCTTAAAAAATGTACTTGCGGGTCCCGTGAACAGTGTATTGGACCAAAAAAATGCTGGACACGCAAAAACATTGGATGTGGCCGCTATCCAAACATACACATAATGTGCTTCAGCAGTTTTAGGTGGTGGTTATTGATGATTGATTAACCAATGTTCACATTGTGCAGTTGTTCAAGATGGAAGATGTGAGCATGGGAATGTGGGTGGAGCAGTTCAACAGTTCAAGACCTGTGCAGTATGTGCACAGCTTGAAATTCTGCCAATTTGGGTGCATCGAGGATTATTACACTGCACATTACCAATCTCCAAGACAGATGATATGCATGTGGGATAAATTGCAATCTCAAGGAAAACCCCAGTGCTGCAACATGAGATGACAATGAAACAAGATAGTATTCACCATACAAATTTTGCAGTCATAGTATACCTCTGTAAATACTCAAGTCAGGTTAAGTCTAATGGGGATATTCATGATCCTTTTCCAAATTCGTTCATTATTTCACCTTTTTCCTCCTTTTGTTCCCCATTCATCCCTCTATACGCTGGGCAATATGAGAGGAACAATGTTGCTATTTAGAGATAGGCAAAACATATATAAACAATTTATTTTGTAATCTAGAGTGTAACACCACAGAAGCAGAATGAAATGAATGTTTGAAACAATGCTTCTGCTTTATATTCAAAATCTCTCTCTCTCTCTCTCTCTCTCTCTCCTGTATGCTGGAAACAGTGCACTACATGCATGCACTCGGATGAATTCCTCATCGGTGCAAGGTATTGGCCATCTATATTATTTACATTCTCCCCTAGTCCAATTCCTAAATGCTCTACTCCAATTGTGATCCATGAGACCTACTATGTTTTTCCACAACTCCCCTCCAATCGATTTAGTGAAAGATCCAATTTCTGCTTTGAGGAGAGACATTTGGCTTCACATTTGCAGAGTCCATGGCCTGTAGGATGTTCTCCTCTACTCTAACAAAGTTTGGTCAATAGGTGCTACCTCTAATTATCTAATGTAAATATAGAAGCTTGTAAGTGAAGTGCATACCCTGCTGCCCAGGGTTAAAAAAAATACTGTGGATACCAATGATTCTAGAATATATCTGTAGGTATAAAGCTCTTTCCAAATCCATCACTTTGTAGAACTTAGCAGAGAAGTAGGCATAAAGTAACGAGAGAACCTTTATCGTGAAAGCGATTCTCTCTTAGTGGATATAGTGCTAAGAAGAAGGAACCTTATTCCATAATCTTATTTTATATCAATCACTCAGGGCTTAAAGCTCTACTTTATAAGCTGGACCATAAATTTACTTTAGCTGATGTAGCTGATGGCCCACAAACTAGCCGCCTAATAAATAAGTGATGGTCATAACTTATAGTCTGGTACTTGATCAAATATCATATTCTCTTTCTCAAAAAAAAAAAAAAAAAAAAAAAAAAATCATAGTCTAATTGTATTAATAGTTAAAAAAGATTGATGCAAGCAATTTCACGCATCATATTACATACTTGATCAAGATAAATTAAAATACAAATTTACACGTTAAATTGCGGAAAGTACATTTAATATTAAATGAAGTCACTTGAAAATATAAATTTTCACAACTTGTTAAGATGATAAGTTATGATTGATGCAACAATGAAACCATGGAGAATATTTTTATTATGCACCAATCATAACATGTTACCTTAGCAATTGTAAAAAAATTTGTGTGACCAAACTTATTGTTTCTTTAAACAAAGAAGTCAAACCCTTTTTTTCCATAACCATGGAGAAGTCTCAGCTTCACAATTTGTTCTGAAGTTCGTTAGCCCATCAACAAGCTACAACAAGACCCAAACCAATGACCATGCCAAAATATACATCAACCAAGCCCCTGCAACAAGGTCAAAATAATTTGAATTGTAAGCATCATATATATATATATATATATATCAAAGACTGAATAAGAAAGAGTCTAAAACAAAAAAAAAACAAAAAAAAACTACTAGATAATATAATACCATTCTTCCATGGAAGAAGCCTCAAACCATTATTAAATGATGACCCAAAGAAACAATCCAACGACGTGTTGAGCCCGTTAGGACAGTTGCAGATAAACGAATTGTAAGGTCCAGTGTAGCCACAAACTCCATGACTCTTCTCACATTGAGCACATGAGCTTGGATACTCATTATTCACATTAAACTTATATTTGAGTGCTATCCCATATTTCCAATTTTCAGGGTTGGATTCCTGGCCATTGTAGCTGTAAAGCCCAGAATAAGAAGTGCACTGAAGCTTCTTTAAGTCCATTTCAAACGAGGGTCCAAGATTCACAGGAGCATAAATGCAACATGTAGAGATTGGAAGGTTGATGGTACTAAAAGGCGTGCAAGAATATAAATAACTACAAATGGGTGTGCCTTGGTTATCACAAAGAGGGGCTTTGGAGTTGTTTCCATCACCATATAGGCCATTCAATGTGTATATAGGTGAAGAGCTGACTGAACAGTCTAGTAAAGCAAAGATGGTATCATCATGAAAAGTAAAGGGTGCATCCCCATCTAGGCCAAAGCCTTTACTTGGTTGTGTGCAGGAACAGGTTGACATAGAAGGGTCTGAGATGTATATGACTTGGTTTGTGTAGTCAATGTTGGTGATAGGGTAACAACCTGTGTGAGTGGTTAAGGTGAGCTTTTGTTGGTCACAATTAACATATTGTTGGAACCGTGGATCGCCACAACCAGGGTCACTACCAAATGGGAAAGTGAGGATTTGTTTGCCACAGCTTCTTTGGCAGATTTGGGCTGAGATTGATGAGAGAAAGAGGAGAGAAATTAAGGAGAGAAGAGTTATGGAAGAGTGGCTTAGCTTCATTCTTGCAACTATGGAAAGGTAGAGGTAGAGGAGTTGGGAAGTGAAGTGAGGTGTTGGTATATATTATATGTCGTTGGAAGCAGCTAGCTAGCTAAGTGAAGTTATGAGAGAAATAAAGAGGAAGGTGCTTGTGGTCTTGTTTTATGGGGATTGAATTTTTAACTTTCGGTGTTAGGCTGGCTAGCTTTTGGTGATAATGCTATGCCTTTCCCTATTATTAGATGCTTAGAGAGAGAGGGAAAAAAAAAATACTCTATGTTTGATTGAAGTGAAAAAGTAATGTTACAACATCAATATTTTTTACAAAGGTTAATACTTTTTTCAACGGCTAATATGATTTGTTATAATTGAAATAATATTACTTTTATATACATTTATTATTGACACTACTTTTATTATACACCAATTATAGCTAGTCATATCAATCATTACGAAAAATGTTATGCTACACTTTTTACGAGAGAAATAGAAGGTATAGATGATACCGTATTATTTAAAAGATAATTATAGATTTACATTGTAGACTAAACAAATGTGATTGTTAGTACAATGTAAATTAAGAAATTTTCTTATTTAAAATTACTCATTTTACCAAATAAGTAATAATTCTATATCCTATGGATTTGTAAATTGCTAAACGTTTCAATGAAATGAATCCTTTGAGTAAGTGAAGATTTCACCTCTCTCTCTCAATTGACTTCTTTGCACTTGTAAGTTGTAACGACATAATTCATTATTTGACTGGCTGATTTGCATGCTTAAATATTATTGGTTTTTATAAAATATAATTAATAGCTAGAGATTCGATATATTACTTTACATAAAGGACTAGAAATGAGGAATCTCTTCTATTTTACCAAATAAACTAGGGCTTGATGAAAGAGCCATTCGTTTAAATATCAGTTTCCCTCCTTCGAGTCAGCAATATCACATGCTTTTAGTCAATTAGTGATGGGATTTTAGACTTTGTGATGTGATCCAAGTATCCAACACAAGTCACAATGGTGATTGTGTTTTGATATGTACCCATGTTGCTCAATTAATACCTTGAAAGTCATGGTACTAAAAGAAGAATTGACCTACTATGTTTAACACACCCATCCCATACTTCAAATAAATGCCAAATCAGTTTTGTTCTCGATCGGTTAATTACTTTCAACATATTCAATGACAACTTGCTTATAAATTTATGTGGCACAACTAGGATTCTGCCTGCCAGTGCATGAATTGTTGAACTCCAATATACAGTCACTTTTTCAATTGATTAATAAAATATTTATTTTTTAATTAAAAATTTTCCCTACCTACCTCGCCACCCACAAAACAAAGGGTAGCCGAGGGTTTCTATTCTTTGGAAGGTCCATTGGAAGCTTTTAGACGAAGTGCCCAAACACTTTAACCTCTCAAAAGAAGGCAAAAGGAAATAGAAATAGAAAGAAAAGGTTTGAATAATACAATAATGATTACATCTAAATCTTAATTATTCACTTTAATTTCTCCCCCATTAATCTGTTATGATTATCCAATTCCTAAAGCAGAAAAGATTAAGCACGAATTGCATAATCAAATCATGGTTTTTCGAGGATAAAGTCTTGTCTCCTATCTGTTAACCACTAAATATTTTGGATAAATTATGTTTTTTGTCCATTATATTTGAGACATGCCTGATTTTGGTCCTTTAATTTTCAAATGATCAATTTTAGTTATTTAAATTTTAAAAGTATAATAATTTAGTCTTGCTATTTATCTTCCATCCAATTTTGCTAACGAGGCTAACAGTTTGCTAATGAGGAGTTATATATATTATATACCCCAAATTTAGATGGAAAGTTACGATAAAATTAAAACGCCTATTGTTTCTGCTTAATAATAATAACTCTTGATCATTAGATCCAGAAACTAATAAATTTTGTATGTGTATAGGTGGGATTTTATACATGTTCTTTATTTGAAAACAATTAACTTTACTAATTGAGCTAACTAGAACTTAGCTCAAACAAGCCTCAAATATTTTGGCTTTTAGTGATGGCATTCTAACATGAAAGGGTTAATACACAGAAAAATAATAATAAAAAGAATAAAACCCGTGAAGCATTCTTAAATTCACGTGGTTGTTCATTTCAACTTCAATTTTAAATCTAAAATTTAATTTACGGGGATCAGATCTAGAATATATCAGCTTTATTACAATGTTTCTTTAATGAAAAACTTCATCACAATTAAAGTAGTGGCCATGAGAAACAAAAACATTATTCAACCTATCAAGTCTCAGTTACCCAAATAAATAAGGTTCGGAAGTCTTGGTCAATCAGCTGAACCTTGAGCTCAATTTCAAATCTGCGCTCAATATTTTATGCATGCCATGTAGGTTTGATTGGGGTACTCAAACTCGTTAACTGAGGAAAAAGCATTCCACAAAACCAAGATAATCCTTTATATGTATGTGTATGTGTGTATATATATATATATATATATATATATATACATCTTAAAGAATGTGAATAGTACATGCATGCTGATCCATGATCGATTAACTTCGATGTAATGTTGAACTAAGCATCCTTATGTTCTTTAGAACTTGTCCATGATAACATCATGAAACTATACAAGCAAATCAAGGTTTTGCTGAGAAAAATTGTGGATTTTTTTTTTAAAAAAAATTATGAGAGAAATAAGTAACAAATGTTTTAGAATGAAATTTGATATGTATAGTTAGGGACAAAATGGGCTTTTGCCCTTTTCCACAAAACTAATTAGCCTTTTGCCCTTCTTCCAAAACTAAATAGGGAAATGCCCCTCTTTTGAAACTCGACTTTCTCAAAATCGAGTTAAAAAAAAAAAAAAAAAAATCTAAAGCCCTATAGTGACGTTTTTAAGGACCTATAGTGACGTTTGAAGAACCTATAGTGACGTTTTATAACTTGATATTCACAAAATCGAGTTATAGGCAATAAAATTGCCTATAACTCGATTTTATGGATATCAAGTTACGAAACGCCACTATAGGTCCTTAAAAACGTCACTATAGATCCTTAAAAACGTCACTATAGGGTTTAACTCGATTTTGAAAAAGTCGAGTTTCAAAAAAGGGGCATTTATTGCCTATAACTCAATTTTATGGATATCAAGTTACGAAACGCCACTATAGGTCCTTAAAAACGTCACTATAAATCCTTAAAAACGTCACTATAGGGTTTAACTCGATTTTGAAAAAGTCGAGTTTCAAAAAATGGGCATTTCCCTATTTAGTTTGGGAAGAAGGGCAAAAGGCTAATTAGTTTTGTGGAAAAGGGCAGAAGCCCATTTTGTCCGTATAGTTAGCCGGAATTATGTTGTGTGGAAGTATACATGAAGTATACTAGCTAATTGTATTGCCTTTTGGGGAGTGAAATAGAGAGGGAAGGTTGTTTTATTGGGATTAATTAGTTTTGTTACATTCTATAGGTTAGGCTGGTTACTATTTTAAGAAGTAAGAAATTTAAAGTTTTAAACCTATTTTCTTTCATCTTTCAACTCTGCTTCATCTAATTTCGTAAAACTATTTTAAGTAAACCTTTTGAAATCTTCCAAAAAAAAATATTTATCAGGTAATGTAGTAGGGGTTTTGGATCCTAAGCCCAAAAGGTAGATAGATTAAGACCCAAAGAGCCCAATACAATAAATTTGTAAAGAATGTGCTAAAAACTAGGTTTCAATGAATTGAACAACGCTCACGATGGACTAAAGATGGTGAGAAAGCAAGGAAAAACAATGAAAAACAAGAAATTCTTCTTCAGCAGTGTCCGAGGAGAGTAGTTCTTGGATATATATTTTTCTTAGACTTGGTTACAATTACAGTTCTTAGTGCTACAGTTTTTTTTCTTTTTGTAATTATCAAATGATCTCCCTGTAATGGGATTCTTCTCCTTTATATTACCCCCCTTTGTTCTATCTCAACCCTTCACGTGTAGATCAAATGGCTGGCTCTTGTCCTTGTCCCATTAGCACCTTCCTGAAACTTTTAGAAGTAGCTGTAAGGTTGAACATCATTGTTCAGGTATCACTTCCACATTACTACGGTCAACGAGTTAGCTACAGAGTATTTAATGCGGTGGTAGTAGCTTTCCTTCAAATATTTCTTACCTTCCCCTAGTCTCATTCTTGATGCTTATTCTTAACAGTGGAACTGTTAGGAACGTTGCTCTGGATAATAGGTCAACCCTTCTGACCTCAGACCACCTTCCTGAACTCTCATGACCAATCACCTTCATTCACTAGCCCGCACTTCTACATCAACATTTACTTGTCCTTGGACTACTAAGTGTTCTCGGACAGGGCCCACGGCCCAACATACACTTCTAGGCCTGTCACCCCTACAGGTAATTTTATCAAAAACTTATCAACATTACACTAAGAATGTGACATAATTGTCAATAAAGTAACTTATCTTTCTCCATAAACCTCTTCTCTCAAAGCATCATTAAAGTGGATCAAAATGGACTAAATAGAAAGAAGTGGGCCAAAATTGACCAAACTAGACCAAAATGGACTGAAGTGGACCGAAGAGGATTAAAATAGGCCAAATGGATTGAAATGCTGAGATAATATATATATATATATATATATATATATATAATGAGAAAATAAATGCTAAGATAATATGGTTCAGCAGGAGTGTAACAATAATAAATACTATACTTCAACATTTATATATTATATAGATATATTTACTATATATATGTTTTTGCTCTAAATTCTAACACTTATTTTCTTTTTTAAGTTATTGTTCTTCCAACAATTAGATAAGTTAGCCTCCACTTGGATACCAATGAAAAATAAAAATTATTTCACTATTTAGCTTATTTTTGCTACTATTTATGGGCCTCACTGCACTTTTTGGTACTATTTATGGGCTTTACTGTACTATTTCAGTTAACTTTTCCTTTATCTACAATACTTTCAGCAATAAATTTTCAGTTTCAGCAAAATAAACGGCATCCAAATAGACCCTTAATATATAATTTCAAGAAGAAAATCATGAATTTAATAGGAAAAAAAAAAGTGTGACTTACAAAATGGAAAGAAATGAAGGAAAATTGAAGTTGAATCCTTGGGTTGATTTTTATTTTTATTTTTTTATAAGGTTAAAATTCTATATTTGATGATACTACATAACCTTTTATGTCTTGATACTTCAATCATCAAAACATGCCAAAACTACATGTAAGTACTAAATTTGGATTGGACCCAATATAGGATTGAGTTTTAGCCCAACAAACCCAAACAGTGAATTTGTAGAGCGTGGGTAAAAGATCTAATTCTATTTGGTAAGAAAGACAATAACAGTTGTTTATTTAAGAGAATCAAACACAAGTAAAATGAGAAAATCTGTCCTCGGCACAGTCCGAGGAGCTATATTATAATATCCAGTTGATGATCAATGTTACAAGAGTTCAAAGGATTATTACAAAGATTTCTTGACTTCTCGATCTTCCTCCTTTACGCCACCTCTCCATGCTATATACGATAATTTTGGTATCATCTCTACCATACACGTGTAGGTTAGTTTCTAGGAACTCTTTCTTGTCCCATCCAACACCTCCTAGAAAATTCAACTAGCAGCTGTAAGGCTGCTTAACCGCTGTTCAGGTATCACCTCCACATTAATATGGCTTGAGAGTTAGCTAGGATGCATTTAATGTGGAGGTAGCAGCTTTTGAAGATATTTGTTGCCTCCCTTTACTCCTCCCTTATCCAATGTCTGATTTCTAATCGTGATGCAACCTTGAAGGATGTTCAGGATGATAAGACACTCTTACTGACCTCGGATCTCTGTTTCCAAGATGACTTTTCTCCTCGGACATATTTTGGACTATCATATACAATCCTTATTTCTTCTTCTTATACCATTCCCATAATGACCTTATTTGACCATCCTCGAATTAGTTCATATCCTCGGATTGGGCCATAGGCCCAATTCGTACAGTTTTAATAATACTTTCTGGCTAACTGACCCCCACACTACATGTTTTCTATTGATGCAAGTTTGTTCATTTTGTTGTAAAACAAAATTTGCAATAGAAAGGAATCTATGCTGCTAAAAAAGGTTTCATATCGTACTATTGGGAATTTGGGTATAAGTGAAGAAGATGCTGCTTTGTTCAACCATAGTTCTGGTCATCCAAAGAGACACCACAAGAGTTAAAACTCCACCATAATTTTATTCAAACAAGATGTGTCACCAACATTTAACTCCTTTGGACATAATAAAATCATCTCAAGCTGGCTTACATTTGTTTTAAATATTTGAACTTAATGTTTAGATATGGATTGCTTGTTCTTTCCCCAAGTTTTTTCCTCCAAAAACTTAGTTCTGATTGAGGCTGCCTGACTTGCTTCTAGCCAAAAAGAACAAAAATGAAAGGAGGAAGCTACTTTATTTAACCATAGTCCTGGTCATCCAAAGAGACACCATGAGAGTAAAAACTCCATCATAATTTCTTTTCTTTTCTTTTTTGACATCAACTCCATCATAATTTAAAAACTCGTTGCTTTTGGCAACTCTCTCTCCTTACTTGGACAAGTTGTCTCTAACCTGAGCCTACTTTCTTCCCAGTGGCTCTAGGTCTCTTTTCTTCCAATCTTCCTTTTTCTTTTCCCTATCTCTCTGTCTTTTAGTGATAACCCATCTCCATCTAGTTTTTTGTCTCATCAGATCTAAATCCTCTGTTCTTTTTTGCTTCACCCATCTTCATCCATAGTAACCCAACCATGGAGCACGGTAAATACCCACCAAGTGGGGGCCAATCTGGTCCCATGGCAAAATCATCCAAAAATAAAGAACTAGATGTATCCATAGTGGATTCTCTAGTCAGTGAAACAGCCAATTTACAAAGCCCCAGTAAATCCATAAAGCTGAAGGCCAACGATAAGGCAGTCAGCATAATGTATAACTTGGGTCTAGTTGGTAAGATTATGGCAGATAAAGTCATAAATAAGAATGCAATCAAAGCTATTCTCTTGAAAGCATGGAGTATGGCTAAAGGAGTTCAGATTGTGGACCTAAGTGACAATATATATCTCTTCAAGTTTGCTGCTGAAGGAGACAGGAAAAGGGTCATTGAGCTTGGGCCATGGAACATAGAGGGATTTCCTCTCATCCTTAAACCATGGGATCAGAAACTCCAGGTAAGAGATATTGACTTCTCTTTCATTCAATTGTGGGTTCAAATTCATAATTTACCTATAGAATATATGTCAAAAGAAAATGCAGAAAATATTGGAAATCTTTTGGGAAAAGTTTTAGAGGTAGACTTCACAGGTGATGGCTTGGTGTGTATGAGCCGATTTTTGAGGGTCAAGGTGGAATTTGAAGTGAGTAAACCACTAAAAAGTGGTTTTTTCCTGGATAGAGATTCTATGCCTGATATCTGGATCCAACTAAAATATGAGAGAGTGGCGGACTTTTGTTTTAAATGTGGTAAGCTGGGACATGTTAAAGTCAGATGTAGTTCATCAGTGCAGAAGATGTTGAATGAACCTCAGGGGTTTGGACCGTGGATGAAAGCTGAAACTCAAGGAAAAAGAACCTCTAGATGGGTAGAGTTCCTCTCAGAGATATGTAATGAAGATGAGGATAGCAATCCAGAGCCAACAAGGTCTCCTCCTTCAGCGGTGGTAGATGAATGTGGAGCATGTGATGAACAGTGATGAAACAGGGGAACACATCATCAGCTCTGATGCCTTGGGAACCCCGACAGATCAATTACCCACAAATTTTGAAAGTCTAGCAGCCCTTGTCACCTCAAATCTTGTTCACCTAGAAAAAATCATCAATCTCGACAACCAAACCCAACCAGAGTCCCACGTCAAATTCAAAGAAAACAAACCCATTAGCACATGTTTGGTTCAATCTGCATTAACCTCCCTAATCCCAATGGACATTGAACAAACCGAAAATCCAAAGTATCCAACTTATAGTCAACCAATTCTGAACCAGACACAAAATCCAAGAAATATTGAGTCCCAAAACACATAAAACCTAGACAATCCCACTCCAAATTCGGACCCACAAATTCAACCTTTAAATACCCACTGTTAGAATCATCCAGATAGTCCCAACCCACTTTCCTATTCCACTGAAACATCCCAACCAAAAGCTCTAGAAATGTCGAACCCTCCTAATGTAGTTGGGCTTTCAAAGGCCCAATTAAAAGGGCTAGCTTGGATTGCATTTTTCAACCAAGCAGAGGAGTCAAAGGATAATAAGCCATCAGGAAGCAGAGAAGTTGAGGAGATAACTGAAGTTGATCCAGGCCCAATAGCTATCTCAGCAAAGTCCACGAAGACCTACCAGTTAAGTATTAGTGGTAAAAGGAAAGGGGAAGTAATGGATGGCCCAACATTAAATAAAGCACTTAAACTCTCTAAAATTGGGTCAGGGGACATTGTGAAGGTAAATTGGGCCAACTATGAAAATATTAGTGAGGAGCTACAGAGGTCAAAAATTATGGTAGATCCCGTAAGGGATATGGGAAAGAAGAAACAAGAGAGGAAAAAACTAAAGGCAAGGGCAAGAGAAATCAGAGGGTCAGCAAGGGCCAGATTATCTACTATGGAGGAAGAAGTTGAAGCTAGTACAGGTAACTCCCCAATATCCAAAATGGCTGAGGAGGCGGGCCTTACCATGCCCCCAACCTAGCCATGATTGTTTTAAGTTGGAATTGTCGAGGTTTGGCTCGAACCTCGGCAAAAAGAGTTCTTCGAGCCACAATAAAGGACACTTGCCCAGATGTGGTTTTTTTGTCTGAAACTAAGATTCCTTTTAGTAGAATTTCCAAGATGGTTAGGTCTATGGGGTTTTATAATTCTGAGTTTGTTGACCCAAGAGGAAGGAAAGGGGGGCTTGTAGTGGGCTGGAAATGTGGAGTAGACATTGAGGTGATTTTCAAAAGTAAAAATATGGTGAATTGCTTGGTATTTTCTTATTCCATTAATGAACCATGGCTTTTATCACTAGTTTACGGTCCACCCCAGAAGTGTGAAAAGGAGATGTTCTGGGAAGCATTAGATAAAGTAGGCAATGCCTTTGGTGGGGCATGGGCATGCATAGGGGATTAATCAAGTATTTAGCCAGGAAGAAAATAGAGGAGGAAGGCCTATGGCAAGTTCATCAAAGGAAAAACCAGGAGAGGTCATTAATAATAATGGATTAATAGATATCCATTTTGCAGGAAATCCATTCACATGGTCAAACAGAAGGGAAGGGCTAGCTAACATCAAAGAAAGACTTGATAGGGTTTTTTCAAATGAAAAATGGAGAATATTATTCCCTGGAGCTGCAATGAGACACATTCCAGCCTCTACATCTGACCACTCACCAATTCTTCTCCTTTCAGAAGGGGAGGAAAGAAATATTAAGAGGCCTTTTAAATTTGAAGAAGCATGGACAAGGGATAAATCCAGTTTTTTTGTGGTTGAGAAAGCATGGAGGCAGAGCATTCATGGGTCACCCCTCTTCAAAGTGTGTAATAAAATCAAGGTAACAAAGTAAGAATTCCAGAAGTGGAATAAACAATGGTTTGGAAATATTCAGTCAAAAATCAAGGAGTCGTGGAGAAGGTTAGAAGAAATCCAAGCAAAAGACCCAACGCCTGAAAATGTGAAGCTTGAAGCAAGTATAAGTCTTGAGCTGCAAGAATGGCTGGAAAGGGAAGAGACTCTTTGGAAGCAAAAGGCAAGAACAAAATGGCACACTTTAGCTGAGTTAAATACCAGATTTTTCCACTTGACAACAGTAATCAAAAGGAGAAGAAATAGCATTGACTTTATCAAAAATGATGAAGGGTATTGGAATTCTGGAAGGGATAACATTGGTAAGTGCTTTGAACAATGTTATAAGAGATTATTCTCTTCATCCCATCCTTCTATTCCAAATGATTTGCATGATCTGATTTCTCCTTGTCTCTCGGATGATGACCGGGAAATGCTTGTTAATATTCCTTCTTCGGAGGAAATAAGAGAGGTGTTATTTAGTATGGGCTCTTACAAGACTCCAGGCCCCAATGGAATGTCAGCCCTCTTTTACAAATTTTATTGGAACATCATAGGGGGAGAGGTGTTTGAAGCTGTGTCTAGCTTCTTTACTAGGGGCTTCATGCTTAGAGAGTTAAACCACTCTTTTATTGTATTAATCCCAAAGAACAGTAATGCAGCAACTGTCCAGTAGTATAGGCCTATAAGCCTATGCAATGTCCTGTATAAAATAATATCTAAGCTGCTTGCTAATAGGCTTAAGAAGGTTATTGATAAAATAGTCTCTCCTTGGCAAACTACTTTTGTTCCAGAAAGGATTATTTAGGAAAATACGTTTATTGCCCAAGAGATCATGTTTGAAATGAGGAAGAAGAAAGGGAAAAGTCCTTGGATGGGGCTCAAGATAGATATGGAGAAGGCCTATCATAGGCTTGAATGGAAATTTCTTCACAAAGTCATGAAGTGTTTTGGTTTTCCAGAGATATGGATCTAGTGGGTGCTTCAATGTATTACAACACCCTCTTTCTCTATTCTCATCAATGGAGCTCCCTACGGGTTCTTTAAATCTGAAAAAGGCCTTAGGCAAGGGGACCCTTTATCCCCTTTCTTATTTGTTCTAGCAGAAGAGGTCTTATCTAGAATGATTGGAAGGGCAGGTCTAAATGATAGAATCAAGGGGGTCAAATTATCTCGAGATAGTGAACCAATTACTCATTTACAATTTGCTCATGATCTTTTTTTATTTGCCCATGCAAGGGAGTCTGAAGCAAATGGCATCATGGAGTGTATTAATTTATTTTCAGCATGGTCGGGGTAAAAAATAAACCTGTCAAAGTCTGTTATCATGTTCAGCAAAAATGTTTCATCGTTGCTCAAAGGTCGATTGGCAAATATGCTAGGGATAAATGCCTCAAACAGGAGGGAGAAATATCTTGGGCTTCCTTTAGTCTCGGGCAAGGAGAAAAGGTTGGCACTTCAGGAGGTTATTGATAAGATTAATAGCCATCTTCAAGGATGGAAAATGAAAGTGTTATCTCAAGCAGCAAGAGGGGCTCTGATCAAGTCAGTATCTTCATCCATCCCTTCTTACCACATGTCTTCCCTTCTTTTGCCAAAGTCTGTATGTAATAAGCTTGATGGTATCAATAGAAAATTCTGGTGGGAAATAGATGAAAAGAAGCATGGGTTGTTTTTAAGAAGCTGGGACTCAATATGCCTCCCTAAATGGGCTGGTGGTATAGGTATAAGGAAAATAGAGGATTTAAATAAAGCTTTAGTAGCTAAATTATCTTGGGAAGTGGCTAGTAACTCTGGGAAAAAATGGGTTCAACTTTTTCGGAAGAAATATGTGAAGCATAGAAACTTTATGAAGATGCAGTGCCCCAAATCTGCTTCTTGGGCAGCTATGAGTATATTCAAATGCAGAGATGTCCTTTGTAATGGGCTTTGCCATAAGATTGGGAATGGATGGGGTACGTATATATGGGAAGACCCATGGGTTCCTGAAATCCCAAGATTTATTCCCACCAGCTCCAATGACATAAGTAGCAGTGATGTTTATGTGGCTTGTCTCATTGATCAGGACTCAAGACAATGGGACCATGGTAAGCTATTCGAGTTATTTGATACGGAGACAGCAATGAAAATACTTAGGATCAATCTTCCACATCAACAACACAATGATCAGATTTTTTGGTGTTTGTCAAAATCGGGCTCTTTCTCAGTTAAGTCAGCCTATATGTCAATCATCCAACCCCAATTATCTGGCCCAAATCCTCTTAGTATCAAAGAATGGAGAGGTTTATGGAAGCTTAAGGTCCATGCCAGATTCAAGAATCTCCTGTGGAAGATGGTTTGGAGGATGCTACCTATAGGTGAGGAGCTGGAGAAAAGATCTCATATCCCATCCACAGAGTGCTACTTATGCAAGAATGCGGTTGAGACAATTGAACATATTTTCCTCCAATGTCCGTGGACCTCTCAAGTATGGCTTATGGCTCTATGGCCTTTAAATATGTCTAATTTATCTCATATTGATATTATAGAATGGGTAAAATGTATCATTGATCCCAAAATGAAATTGGGAATGAGGGACGAAGAATCCCTTCATTTCCAATTATATGCCTCAATTGTGTGTGACAGGATTTGGATGCAGAGGAACAAGGCTAGATTGGGTGAAGATATTGGTTCGGTGGTAGATCTAGCTAGGAAAATTCAAAGCTCTTATAACGAACAAAAAGCCGCTTGGGAAGAAGTTCATGGGGAAAAACTAAAATTGACTGAGTCTAGTTGGATCCCTCCTCCTGCTGGTTGGGTGAAATTAAATTTTGATGCTGCCATAAGAGAGAATAAGATTTCAGTTGCAGTGGTGGTCAGAGACAATCATGGCAGAGTTGTTTTGGCTTGGACTGACATTTTGGACCCAAAAAGCCCCCTATGGGGTGAAGCTAAAGCGGCCTACACAGCGGTAAATAAAGCAGTTGAAGCTGGGCTCAAAAAGGTTATAATAGAAGGTGATGCTTGGAATGTTATTGAACCTCTTAAAGACAAAAAGTCATCATCTGAATAGACTATTGATGTAATATTGCAGAATATTTTAACTCTTTGTAGTTTGTTTGATGATGTTTCTTTTTACTTTGTGAAAAGAGAGGGTAATTCTTCAGCTCATTTGTTAGCCCTCTGGGCTGCCTTTTATTACAACTCAGGGCCAGTCTCCATCTCTGATCCATCTTTGTTAGTGGCTCAAGTTTTGGAAAGAGATGGGCAAAGGCCCATGAGTTCCTTGCTGTACCCAGTCTTGGTTTCCTTTTGTGAAATAAAGATGTTTATTCAGCCAAAAAAAAAAAAAAAACTCCATCATAATTTCATTCAAACAGGATGTGTCACCATCATTTAACACCTTTGAACATAATAAAATTATCCCCAAGTTGGCTTACATTTGTTTTAAATATTTGAACTTAATGTTTAGATATGGATTGCTTGTTCTTTCCCCAAGTTTTTTCCTCCAAAAACTTAGTTCTAACTTCTAATTTAGGCTGACTTGCTTCTAGCCAAAAAGAACAAAAAATGAAAGGTGTAGGTTGACTTACTATTGAATTTGGTTCGATGTGAATAGATTGTGTGCAATGATAAACACACCTAATCAAGAAACCTGAAACTCTGAGACTAACATACTTCTTGCTATAACCTCTAGGACAATCCTAAAGTAATTCTAAACATCTACTTCAAAGTGGAGTAATACATATAATCCGAAACTTGATCTATTACTAAAACTATATTTCCTCATTTGTTCCACAATTTTTTCAAATTATTATTACTCTCGTATAAAGTCTCGAGACTTAAGAGCACATCCTTTGGAAGTACCAACAATTACAGTAACACATGGTGATGTCACTAAAATATTGAGAATTGTTACTATCAGTATTGGGTTTATTGTACCAATTATTTATTGGGGCTACTAAAACATTTTACACCCACTTGTTTGATTCTTGAGAAAAACTCAAGTAAAGACAAATGACACCAAATTTGAATTTCATGATTTATTTTGAGTTGGTAATTGGAGATCTAAAGCGTATTTGGCATGGCCTTCAATATAAATATCAAAAGAAGACTTTTTGGTATCAATATTTTTAATAACAAAGGAAACGGTTGGAGAAGATATTTGATCTCCAACCTTTGATATACACATCAGAAACAAATGTTACAACTTACAAATAAATTGTTTATAAAAGAAAAAATACAAATAATGGGAAACCAAAATTTAAGGCTCACAGGCTATTCAAAAATGAAAGGATAATGGCTTCAAAAAAAAAATGACAGGATAATAGCAACCAGCTCTTCAAAAATGATGGGATAATGGTAGATGAATAGTCATTATAGCCATTTTCTCTTTAAGAAGAAATGACATGTGTCATGGTAGAATGCTTTGAGAAATAGACACATGTCATCGATGTATGAATCCATGAGTTTTGGGATTCAAATTTTTATAATATATGATTAGATATTGATTCTGCAGAAAAACACCAGGCCTACACATTTCTCCGAATTTTCTTCTGCAGTTTATCCTGCTCTCGATATCTCTCCCGTCTTTCTTCTCTCCGGCGCTTTCTCGACAACTCCTCATCTTTGGCTTTCTCTGCCTCGTGCTCTTTCCTCTTCTTTTCTTCCTTAAGCTTTCGCTTCTTAATCTGCAAAAACCCAAGTTATGAAGTGAACATGAAATACTTTCAACATTGCTAGGAAAAATTGTCATTTCAAATGGCACTAATCAGTTCAGTTGCTCTAAGTGAATGCTGTTAAAAATCAGTTTTCCAATCAAAGAACAGTGACTTTCCGGCAGATTTTATCATCAACTATAACATTTACGCCTGGGTTTCAAAATGTCAACTAAATACAGTATTTCAGACTAAAAGATCATACCTTTTCAGATCTAATCAATTGAAGATGTTGAACAAGAGCATGAACTTTTCGCTCATCAGGCTCCATGACAACAGCCGGTCTTCTATTTTCAAGAAGTGGACGTTTCCGACTAGGTGTATCCTTAGACTTTGTTGCAAACGGGAGAGATGCTTCCAAGGACTTGGGAATTACCAATGGGTTGAACTTCTTTGGCTTCCTTTCAATTGGCTGTTGATATAAAATAATGATTAAAAAGGATAGTAATACTGCAGTGTTTTCAAGCCAGAATAAAGGAAGAAAACTATGGGCTAACACAATTACCGCCTCACATCAGATCTTACCTTGTAGAATGAATCCTTGTTAACAGGAATGGCAAGATTGTGTTCTCTCCTCAATTCAGCGACAGTTTTCATTCCTTGCCAGGTCTGATCACGAGGTTGTAAGGCCGTTGTCAATGGGTTGTAGAAGCGAGGAACTTCGACTGAAGCCCATGCACGCATGAAAACAATGTCACTCATCTTGATCTTATCCTCAAAGGTACACCTTGCAATCCCTTCTCTAGGTTTTCCTCCCTTCTTTTTGGGTTGGTTACCAAGCTCTTCTTTAGCAGCCTGCCAAAATAAAGTCATATAAGTCCACCTTCAAGGGTATAACAACAGCCATGCTTTTACCTTCTTATATCCACATATTGCCCAGGCATCAACTATGAGGAGTGCAATTATATTATGATCTGTAATCATTGCTACCGGAAAAACTTCCCAGTAGAAATTAATAAAGGTTGGCAATGCTTATTTTGAAGAGTATGATGCAAAAGGAGTAATACTTTTTCAATTGATAAGTTATGCACCCAATGGATAACTCATGACCTCACCCTCCACCTTCCATCTACAAGGAAAGGAGGTGCCATTTGACATAGAGGCATAGAGCTCATTGGAGGTGAGGCAAAAACACACAGTAAAAAGCATATGCAATTAGCACAATCTAAAAGCACAAATCAGAATAAAAAATATGAATAAAAGTTCCTAATTAAAAGAGCATACCTTCTTAACCTGTCCCCGGATCCCACTGACAGTTCGAATAGCTGCACCTTCATATCGAGCTATTTCAAGATCTGAATTAAACATTTCCTTGATAAGAGCTGTCTTCTTGAAGATCTTGGTGGGGTAACCAACCAGCTTGACTTTCTTTTTAATCTGAGCTGCATGATTAAACTCCAACACAACTGCAGTTGCACTAATCCTAAATGTCGCCTGCCACACCAAACAAAAGCCGCTCAGGTATAAAGAAAATTTGAAAGTGAAAACAACAAAAGAAAAGTAGTACAAAGTATACTCCGGCCAAATTCTAATCACCCTGACAAAGCAGAAAGGGATGCCTTAGTTTCAGATATTTTGGACTTTCATTTGGACAGGGTGGGTAGGACTTAGAATCTTCATTTTCACAAAGACTTTCATGATTGAGAATTGGAATTTGTATATTCTTTTCTTGACCATATCTATACTCAGGTAGGAGGGAGGAGGTTGACAGGATGAGGTTGCACTTGATTGGGAGGGCTACTTTTGATGTTCTATCTTTTTACAATAAAACTTTCATGGTATCAATGTTCATTACATGTGCTCATCCATTTCCCTGGAAGAGTCTTTAGCGTGTTAAGGCCCTCAGGAGGACATCTTTCCTCTTATGTACTGCAACCTGGGGAAAGATTATCACTATTGATAACCTTATCAAGAGGGGATTGTATTAGTTGGATGGTGTTGTATGAGTCGTCGTAGTGGGGAAACAGTGAATCACCTATTGCTCTGTTCTGATGTTGCTTGGGATTTATGGAGTGAAGTCTTTTAGATGTTTGGGATTCAGTGGGTAATGCCATCTACTGTAGCAGATCTACTATTTGGTTGGAAAAATTGGTTTGGGAAACACCTACTAATGCACAAGTACAAATACAGGTATTGGTACAATATGGCTATGGTTATGGGTACAAAGATACAACATTTTGAAAAGCCTAGGATACGATACATCAGGAATACGGAAATTAATTAATTAATATTTATCTTTAGGTATATTTAAATATTTGTGTACGTAATTTATATTTATTTTAAGATTTAAAATTAAGTAACAAAACAAGTGTGCAATAGTATATCACAGTGGCTAACCAACAAACAATACTATATTTATATCACTATATCAATATATCACAGGCTCACAGGCCACAATAATGCAATATATATCCTAACAAGCTCCAAAGTCAATAGGTCACTCAAGTCAAGACTCTTTTTCTTTTATAGGTAATACATATTTCATTAAAAATAAGTACAACATGTTCACGATGATGAACAGAGTACTAGGAACAAATACAAACAAATCAAACAGAAACAAAAACAGATTGCACAAAATAAAAAACGGAAATACATTGTGTAAAACCCCAAATACGAGACCACCCAAACAAAGTCCCAACTAGCAAAGACTTCAACAAATCAGCAGATTTCTCAACATCCTCAAAACAAACAATATATAACATTATTAAGGGCCCAAGGGCAGTAAGGCTGAAGCCCAGGCCACTGAGCAAGTGAGCAGGAAAACAAAAAAAGAAAAAAAATTGCGATTTGCAATTCCAATTCAGAACAAAGGCAAGGCAAGGGAGAGAGAGTGAGAGTCTGAGAGACATATAGGCAGGAAGGGGGAGGAGGAGCTCCAGCATCGACAAACGACAAAGGCGAGGAAGAAAGAGTGGCGATCTATGGCTGGAAGTGGGACTTCATCACTTTGAACAGAAGCAGAGGCAGAGAACGAGAGTAGACTAGAGACTGATCTTAGAAAAATTAAGGCTTTTAACTCAGTTGGGCCAATCGACGATGGTAAATTTTCCAGGTGTCAAGATCTTCTCATTTTTCCTTCTCCCATGTCCGCTGGGTACTCACCATATCTCAAACGTGTCAAGCACGTATACGAGCCGTATCAGAATTTTTTTTAAAATATTTTTTTTATTTAGCTTGATACTCTCTAGGTACAGACAGTTGTACCAGTATCCAAACCGTATCCGTATCGGTTACATATCGGATACCGGCACAATGGCAAAATTGCCATATCCATGCAATATAAGGAAACACTATTCAAATATTGGAATATTGTTCTAGCATGTTTCATGTAAATAGTGTGGAAGGAAAGGAATAATTGTATGAGGATGTTGAAAGATCTCAGGGTTATCTTCAACCCTTTTTCATTTGTACCTTGTTCGCCTAGTCTCAGGTTTGGATTTTTACTTTTTATGCATTCTACTTCCATTTTTTAGTTTCAAAACTCTCTTAGTTCTTCTAGTTGACTATTGTAACTTTTAAAGAATCTTTGTGTTCATCATCATGAACATATATTTCTTTTTTAGTAGATATAAAACTCATTACTTGTCAAAAAAATAACAATAATCTAGTCATGTAAAATTTCAGCATAACATTTTATATAATTCTTGAGCATTATAAAATTATGCCTATAATCAAAATGATATACATGGTTCAATCAAACAACAACAACAAAGCCTTAGTCCAAAAATTTTGGGGTCAGCTATGGATCCTCAACAAATTAGTCAGGGTAGACCAGATGTCCTTCTTTACTACCAATAATGTTATTTCTTATCTTCCTCTACCTTTTTCTGTTCCATTAATTTAAATCAACTCAATCTTTCTTACCAGTACATTAATGGCTCTCCTCTGAACATGATCGAACCATCTCAAGTAATTCTCCCTCATCTTTTCATCAATAGGGGTCACCCTTATCTTTGAGTATATTTTCTCATTTCAAATCCTATCTTTTCAAGCATTTCCACTAAGCTATCTTAACATTCTCATTTCAACTACACTTATTTTTTAAATATATTGCTTCTTAACAGCCCAACATTTAGTACCATGATCTTATAAGTCTTATAAGATTTTCTCTATAACGTATTCATGTCTTTTGATATGTTCATTCAAAATATATCCAAAAGGAATAGTAAATTTTCTTTTGATATGTACATAATAAATTGTTTGTAGTACATATCATTTCCGTCAAAATCAATCTGCTAATTTTTAATAATTCCTAGATTTTTTTTTAGCCAAAAAAAAAAAAAAAAAGAGCACCTAAGCATGCTTTGTGCTTCTTCAAAAAGTGCCAGCAAAGCCTGCCTAAGGTAGTTCCATTGGGCTTTAAGCTTTCAGCGCAGCTAAGTGTGCAGTTAACAACATTGGGTTTAACTACGTTTCTAGGCTCAAGCCTTGTGCAACTTGTTATTAGTTGAAAGTGGTGTGCACACAGTAAGGAGTGTCAGATAACAAGTTATTGCACGTATCACTAATTTGTTATTACCGGGATCCATTCTAAATTTGAGGCTCAAAAGCACCCCAGCGAATGCACAGGGCAGAGATAAGCTTAATTTCAGACAAAAAAGGCAAGTTTTGACGGTTTAGTCTCCTTACAGGTTTTATGAGAGTGCACTGATTCGCATTAGCTATATTGAAATTACGAATATCACTGCTTCACACATTTAGCACACCCAAAGCACTCCTGAGACAAATAAATAAAACCTCCCCCAGACTCTTAAAACTTGGGTTTCAAGACTCACATCTGAAGAGCAAAATACAGGAGAGAGACTTTTTCTCTCTATTAATGTAAATTTCATTGATCTTTCATTCAAAATTGTCAAAAATATATGTAATTTTAAGTTGCCGATAATGTTCTATGCACTATGATTTGCACTGGATATATCATATCCAGAGTTTTTAATGGCATTTTTACACCCATATCGTTGTCATTAGGTAAAATATTGTGCATAAAAATTATCGCTATGGCTTGATATAACAAAATTTCTGCATTATTCTGAGGTTTTTATATTCTTTAAACATCATTTATGGCATGACACTGTTTCATCCAATGCCAACATATCGGAGCTTGTTGATAAATTCCCTTGGCTCATCATAGAATCACTATTCTGTTTAGGTTTTATTTCACAGTGGAACCTACCAGATGACCCACCCTGTAACATATGTCCAACACATCATTTTCTCCATTTTCATTTTTTAAAAACCAACACATAAGTTTATATGAATTCAGGGATGGATAGCAATGTTTTAGCCCCACTGTGTGCCATTAACAGGCCAAAATATAAAACTTTAGATTTGTTGTTCAAACCAATTGCAAGACGGTTTTAAACCAAAATTTTTACAAGGAAAACTTGAGGGAACTTGCCCCTTCTCAATCAGTAATTTTGTATGGACTGCTAAGAGATATGAAGGAGAGAAAAGGGGGAGAAATTCTGACCTGATTGTTTGATACATTCTGAACAGCAACCACGCCAGTATTAGGAGGGGCAAGAGGGCCCCAGAACGTGGCAAGGCAATGCATGTGTTCAGGAGTGTACTTAAGCATTCGGTACCTTCCATTCAGATCCTCAATGGCATAAAGAGGTCTAGTTTGGTAACGTCTCCATCCAACTGAAACAATTATGGGATCTCTATTCTTCAGTATTTTCTTGTGCCATCTGTGCTTCTTTAACCTGGTCTGGAAGAAAAGAAACAAAAGATCTTATGAGATCAAGAATTTTCCAATAAGTTAAAACAAGAGAGTAATCATCAAAGCTACAGAATAAGTGAACTCTTTTGATCTGATTGTCTGATTAAATTAAAGATTATCACCAAAAACATGATTTTATGATGAATTCACCATAACGAGTCTTGATATTATCCTTTCTCAAGAGTTGGCCAGAACAACAGCTAAATTGATATCATCATAATTGTGGAACATGAATCATTTCCTTTATGTCGCAATGTTTCATGTTGACAGAGAAGTTGCTTTTTGCTTAATGGCATTGGGAAATTATAACTTCATGACAGGTCATTCGCATTATACTTAAATACTAATTCAACAACAATTTTCCCCATCAATAGAACCATTCTGCTGTGCCTAATACCTGTCCTACAAACAAGAAAGAAAAAAAATAATTGAGCAAAAGCTCCAGTTTCAGAGGACATGATGCAGTTGCATTTATGAGAACTAAGTGGCAGGCTCACCCAGTAGGGAGTCATAAAAACCTAGGAAATAGCAGAAGGAAAACTAATGGTATCATTCAGCATTGCAGAAGGACAAATTTAAGTCATAAGTGTATTCTACCTGCATATACCCAACATTTTCCTCCCCAAGTCCAATTCCTCCAACTAAAATAGGATGGCAGGGATCAAAATACTCAACCATCTCACAAGGAACATCATGAATCTCCAATCTCAAGTAAGTCCCTGTCCGAAAGCCCTCTATCTCGATTCGGGTGGCCTCATCAAGATCATTGAGTTCAGATATATTCATTTGTTTACGGAGTTCAATCTCCTCCTTCATCTGCACAATGCAATCATGATTCACTCAATATCTTTACCAGTAGGCAACCATACTCCAAAAATAAGCCAGAAGAGATACCTTGTCAAAATAACCACTTCCATTTCTGTCTCTGTCCTTTGTATCAACTTCCTCATCTGGTGATTCAGATCCGTTAAATGTAGATCATAATTAAGGTCACAAAAATCAATTTCATATTGCTTCTGTACATAAAACAGCAGATACAGCAGAAAAAATTTTATTGCTGACCTAAGTTGCCATCTATGGCACATGAGCAAACAAGAAAAGAGAGGGAAAAAAAAGATGGGGTGGCAATAGGATCACATAAAAAAATATACTGAAAATATAACAGTTCAAAAGGATATTGTGCATCAAATTTTGCACGGAGGGCAAGCTTCTTAAGCCTTCGCTCCTCAGCTGCTGGGTCATCTTCCATTTGGACTGCACCATTGCCAGTATCATCTGTTCGATGCCTCTCATTCTTCTCACCTGCTTCTAAATCTTCAAAGTCACCATAGAAAGCGTCATCATCATCTTCAGCGTTGGCCTCTGGGTATTTATTTCTGCTTTTAGCCTTTTCCCAGTCACCGGTAACAAAACGATCACGAATACTCTGAATAAGCTCTTCATCTTTCCAATTTTTGAGAGTTTCATAATTTATGAATTTGCTACAGTCCTCAGAGTTGACATTTCCATCATCAAATCCTTCTCTCAGATTCTGCAACAGACCAAGAAACAGAGTGAACACACAACATCTATTCCAGATATAAGGGTTGAGCATTCATATCAGTCTTCCTTAGGGCAGCTACAAACATGTCTGATGTTAGAAAGAACCTTGTTCTCCCAAAACTAATGAAAAAAAAAATTGAAAAAACTTTATAAAAAAAGTGCCTATTGCTCTAAGAAACAATAGACTAATGATGAAAGTAGTGTCAAGGATGAACCTTTTTCCCCTCTCCTTTTGGCTTAAAGAATTCATCTCCATCACTTTCTTCATCACCACTACTATCTTGTGCTTCATCCATAGCCGTAGTAGATGCTGACGTAGACTTCCCATATACAAGTTGCATAAGATTAGTATTCTGTCTGGAGACAGTCCTTTCCATTAAAGATTCTTTCCACTTTGAAATATTTCCCATGTCATCTTCTATGAGAACAATTACAAATAAAAATTAGAAATAGAAGGATATGTTCATGAGGAAATTAGTCCAATTTAACAACTTACTACGGCACTGAATAAGCAATCGATGGAAAAAAAAATTTTGATATTAATCATTAACTTGAACTATATTCCACAACCATCTCATATTGGTTTCAAATGAAACATAATTCGAGAATCACATTCATTTCTAAAGCAGGAGTACAATACTTCTTAATCACTGATAAGAGAAGAAGGCACAACACACAGCATATTTACAAATAAGTAATAAAAAATTACCATCTATTTCATGATCCTCTCCATCTTCCTCCGAAAAATCTGAACCAGAGGATGTCTTATTGTCTGCATCATCATCACTGTCCTCATTCACTTCATCTGAATCCTATAATTAAGTAATTGTAAAAAGCATGAGTATGGCTAACAGAACAGACAGATTGATGTTGCTAACAGAGCTAATATTTCCAACACTACTGCTCCCACACATCAATCAAAAAGGGAAGGAGAACAACCACTATATCTGTCATACAGATACGGTAGACATGATCCTCATACAAGCACTGAACTAAATAATGTGTAAAATCAATAGATGCATTGCAAAAATTCCAACCATAAAAATGCCATAAAAATATATAAGCAGAAGTTCTGTTATACATAGCATCACAACCAAGTAAAAGATAAGATTTAGATATGAAAAAAGAGAACCAAAAGAAAAAATATTTTCCATAACTACTATGGCAGTACAAGAATTCAAGTACAGTCCCGAACAGTGATTACCAGCATCATAGTACATGGAAGCATAAACAAGTATCTATGTGCTGTAAAAAAAAGAGTTTTCATAAATCCATTGTTCAACGCATAATGATTACCAGCATCATTTACCTTCAAGTCATCGTGATCAATGTCATCTCCAAAGAAAGCTTTACGCCTTATTCTTCCATCATGGTACTCAACACGTTCCTGCAAACGATCTTTTAGAGAATTTTGCTGATCTAATGCATCATTATCTTCTTCAGAACCACTATCTTCACTTTTTATCATTCGCTCTTTTTGAACGGCTTCATCTTGATCTGAAGATTCTGAACCATCCCGAACCCCACCATCACTTTCATCATTGGATTCATCAGTTTCAATTTCTTCCCCAGAATGATATCCCTCTGAAGGCTCTATTTCTCGAATCTGCTCCACACTTCCATGATTATCCTTGGCTTGCTTCTGGCCGAAAAGGCTAATGAAGCTCTTTTCTAACTTCTCATCAATTGAGTACTTTGCTTTCTGAAGAGATTTAACCAAAACCTCACCCACATCTTGGTCCTTTCCTGTTACGTCAATAATATGCCCAATTAATCCCCCAAAAAAAAAAAAACATGATGGCTGCAGCAAGGACTAGTGAAAATTTGCCTATTGCCTAATACATTATTTTCACCTAGGAAACCTTTTTTTTTTCTTTTTCTTTTTTTTATAAAGTAAATGATCCATTTAAACACTTAAGGGTTTTTCCATTTTGACAAAACTCCCGGGGAACAATTTTCACCGAGGCAACATCATAAAGGTTTAATTACTAATCTGGTCCCTCAAATCTTGAACAATGTTCAATTGGGTCCCTCAACTAAAATTATGATAATTTCATCCCTCAACTTTCAAATTAAGTCAACTTCATCCTTGGGTCTCCTCTCCATTTAAACTTTAATGGAACAAATAGTCAAAATTGACTTGACTTTGAATTTTTTACACTTTCCATAATACTTTTGTAATATGTATGCTTCATTCCTCACATTAGCTAATTTCCTAAAAATTTAAAGGAAGATGAGATCAAAAAGACGAAATGGATTTGATTTTGAAATTTTTGAGAAACTGGATTGACGCAATTGACAGTTGGGGGACTAACTTTGACACAATTTAAGAGTTGAAGGTGCAAATTAAACTTTATCCAATAGTTGAAGGATCAAATAGGTAATTTAAGCTTTTTTTTTTCTTTTTCGATACATAAGAAAGTAATATTATTGAAAAGAGAGAGAGAAAAAAGAATACAGGGTGTTCATGATAATGAACAAAGAACAGCACAAAAACAAAGAAACAAAGTAATTTAAGCTATTATATAATAGAGAATAACTAAAACGCATAAATGAAAATGGTCATTGAAATCAGAGAGATGTTCCATAACAAAAACAATGGATGGGTAGTCAAGAAAAGTGTAATGAAAGAGTACCATGAAATGAGCATAGAGATATTATTCACCAAGAAAACAGAACATGAAAGAATATAGAAAAAAGTGAAAACCTTTGTTTGTTTCTCCCCCATTTTCATCATCCGCTTTAGAAAACTGAACAAGGTGGTCATTTATGTTTATATAGACAGCATCCTTGTCATAGAGAAGGTCCCCAAGTCCAGACATGGGTGCATGAAACAATTTTTCTTTATCACGCAGCCCTTTCTTCTTGGCAGCTGATGGTAAAGGACAAGGATCAGCTAATCCTGCAATGCCTGCTAAACTGTAATCACCCACACCGGCAATATGCACCTGATTCACAAACAGTATATTAGATCACCAATATATAATTTGAGAAGAAATGCGAAAATAGCTTCTTATTCTTTTTCGGTAAGTTTACACATGCACCAGTGGGTTTTGAAGTTTGAACCCAAAACCTTACCCTCCACCCTTTCTTATGGGGGAAGGATGTGCCTTTTGAGCAAGAGCAAATTGACAGAAAGATGGCTTAATATATTGATCATATCTTTGAAACATTGGACCAAAGTGCTTAACCATATCTCATACCTAAGTGCATAATTACTACTCTCACTGCTTTCTTCTTCTTTTTCATAGGGTGGATACATACAAAAATTATATAACAAAGAGGGACAACGAGAGAAATCCAATATTATAGTGCAATTTCAATAAATTACACTTGATTCAACACAGATTCAACTGTTTGGAGGGGGCTAACATTGCCTCACCCTTCACACTATGGATTGCATTGTAAAAATAAGAAAGCAAGCCCCTCATGTCCAAGTTTTACTGATTTACACTTCTGTAAGATACATTAGTATTTTCTCTATGTAACATATAAGGCACCCACCAGTGATTTGACATTTCAAGAAGGGAACAACCAGAACTCCAAAAGACCATCGCAGGGCTGCCAACTTCTTCCATTTAATTAAAAATTAACTAGATATCTATATAATTTATATTCCAAATTGTAATTGGATAAATATTTTTGATAAATAATATTCCAAAATTGTGATTGGATAAATGATCTTAGAATACATACCTTAGTCCCCTTCTTCATATTACAGCCTCGCAAATAACCATAAACAAGGACATTCCTATCACATTTTTTATTCATACGCACTCGCTCAGGAGGAGTGACATCTTCAAAACGGTCTACCAAAATATAGGGGTGAGAAACTCGCCAAGACAACGGATGAAATTTCATTACAGAAATAAACCGTGCCAGATTGTGAATTTCACGCTTGGGATACCTGTTCATTCAGGATGGAAATCACAGAAATATAAGCCTCATGAATTTTTTGTGTTTCAGTTAACATAGCAGCATATGTGTTTAATAACATAAGTAGCTAAAGAGCTACTTACTTCCCATGAATTAGGCCAGATAAATAAAACAATTTTGCTCCATCATATATTTCAGTCCAGAAACGATGCTTGAGACGCTGTTTTGTTTTCTTCAGTTTCTTTGCATCCTTGAACTTATCAAGGTTAGTAAGAACTCCCATAACCTTTGGGAACCCATGAACTTGCAATATGTTGAGGAATTCAAAGGTTTCCTGTAAAGGAATAACTATAATTAAATAACAGAATTCAAAATTGTAATTTTCTTATATATCAAACCAATAGAAAATGCAAACAACCTAACATAAATCCTTCAAGAGAGGGGGTGGGGGGGAGGATATATGTAAAAAAGAATAACAGACACTGAGCAGGCCCGATACCAAATTATCTGCAAGCAGAGCCAGTGCTAAATTGGCATTACAAAAGCCCACAAGCTAAATTAACTTGACAGCTCAATTGAAATGAAATTGGAATTACTAAAGTATCCATATATTCAAGCGGGTGTGATTACTAGGAAGCAAAAATTAACAAAATCTCACCATTTCAAGATTGATGACCTATTGTTTGGTTGGAGGATTGGTCTGGTAAGCATTTGTCAGACTTTTGGAATTTAATCCCATTGTGTCTAACGTGGACGGTTTGGCAGAAATGAAATCATCCTACATTTAAGAACACAAATATAGCAGGAACTCCATTGGTGGCTGCTTTGGTTTGTGGTTCTTTATTTGATTTGTCTAGAGCATGAGGACTAACTAGCGCTATTTCCATCCCTAAATAAAAAATAAAATAAAAAACTCACTTATCAAAAAAAGACATCTCACCATTTCAAAGCCATAACTTCCATCTATGAGAAGCAAAGCCAAATCGGCATACTTTGCCGCATCAATCATGCCATTTATATCATTTGGGCACTCCACAAACTGCAGCCGCCTTTTCTTACCTAAACACATTCAATCAACCACTCAATGAATAAATCCATAACTTTATCCTTTTTTTTCATTTAATTAACTATATAAGTTGAAAACAGAATACACAAATACAAACCTGATACAATGGTAATTGGGCCCCGAACCTCGGGCAAATTCTGCTTAGTATAATGCCTTACAAGAGACTTTATTACAAGCGACTTCCCGACCTAATGTGACAACAAAAACATCATCTTCCCTAAGCTTCCAAACCAATATGAGCTACAAAAACAGCACAAAATACATAAACAGAAAGAAAAAAAAATTCAAATACCTGAGGAGGTCCTTGCACCACAATAACGAAAGGCGGCGGCTCACCATAAGCCCGATCGATCACCGGAACATGAAGCCTTCGCTGCTCTTTCTCCACAGTCCGTGACTGTAATCGCTTCGCTTTCACAGACGAACTAAAAGCAAATGCCTACATTCACACACAAACACACATATATAACAATATATTTGATGGGTTTGAAAATTTGTGAAAAAAAAAAATGAAGATAATGATAATGGAATGGAAACCTTAGGGTTTTGCTTCCTGTCGCTGTCGGAAACGTTCTTGTTCTTCTTATCGGACTTCGATTTTTTCTTCGGACCGGCCTGGCGAGACCGGTGAGACTTGTGGGACTGTTCGGTCTTGGTGCTATCCAAAGCCATGGTTTTTGGCTTTGGCTTCGAAGGAACAAACGAAGAACCTTTGAAAAAGAGTTGCTGTGTTGTGTTCTAATTAGGTTTGAGGTTTTAGGAATTTTGACGTTGTACTTTGCTAAACCCTTGCACACAGTTTTTCTGTTTGTTTTGCCTCTTCGGGGAACATTGGACAAGTAATGGATCGGGCCTGTACTACAGGCCCTGTAGTCAATTTTTTTGGGTTAGTTTATGGGCTTTTTTCTTTTGGGAAGGGGAGGGGAGCCTAGCATATGTGTTTTGGCCCAAATTATAAATCCTACCTACTTTGCTTATGGTATTAATAAATATATTTAAATATGATACATGATTAATTAATAAATATTACTTAAATAACAAGTAAAATTAGAAAATTTGTGAAATCAATTTTTTTTAGAGAATATCAAACATAATTTAATCATAATTTCTTTAGTTTTTAAGTTGTTTTATTTGAAAAGGTGATATGGATTTTTTTTATATAAGTCAAAAAAAGGTGATATGGTTCTAATTAGTTTAAATTGACATAGTTTAGCACTATTTCAATTCTAAAATTAAAAAATTTTTGTGACAACATTAGAAGATGTAAAAATCAAATAATCAAAAGTTTTCATTTTATTTATATTGTAGAACATAGATTAGTCATTCAGCATTTTTCATTATACCAAATGCAATTTCACACACAAGTTAATTTTAAACTTTTTTGTCTTAGCTTAATGGTAAAGAGTAACCATCCTATAAAAAAATAAGATTGTAAACAAGTCGAGTTTTGTCAAGTAGTAAGTGTTCAAGCTTGGCTCGACAAAAAATGTAAAATGTTCAACCTCAGCTCAAGCTTGATTCAAGCTTTTAAATGATGTTCAGGCTCGAGCTCGTCAAAAAGTCTAAAAGCTTGAACTCGGCTTGATCCATTACTTAAGTTAAGCTCAAGCTTAATATCAAACTTTTGAGTTTGAGATCTAATACAAGCACATTATCAAGCTCACACCAAGCCTATTTGGGTTGGACGAGTGGTCCTAACTCTCAATTACTTAAATAGTAAGGTATATGTTTGATTGTCAAACTTTTTATTAAACTCATAAACAAAAATGGACTCCTCTTGTTTTTATTGGGCCCTTTATTGTGTATGGTAATGTCGTTAGACTAGAATCACCAACATAGACAGTAAGAATGAAAAATGTGTAGTAATAATGAATGAGGAGTCCAATATTTATAGATTCCTTTATGTCTCTTGGGAAGACATATGTCTGTTTACCAAAAGTTGTATTTTGTCTAAAAGATATAACACTTTAATAAATAACTAACTTTAATGCTTAAATAATTCTCTGTTGTAGGTTGGTGAAGCAACACCATCCACCAAGTAGGGGTTATTATATAAGTGAAGGTGCACCATATTATGGTGTGATCACCTATCACTATTATATACTAACAATTTTGTATTGAGCTATAATGTTCACAAGCTTGTTTATGATTTTTTTGTTTTTTGTTTTTTTGCTTAACTCGTTTATTAAACAAGTACAAAATTAAGACTCAAATTTGGTTTCTTTATAAACAAACGCATATAAACAAGTTTTTTTATCGATTTAAACCCGAGTTGTTTATAAACAACTTGGTTTATTTACAGCTTTTGAAACAAACACCATAGTTTTACACCTTGAATCTATTGATAAGAAATAACTTTGTTAGAAATAGCATAAACTTTGGGATTTGACTTCTCCAAATTTGCATTTAAACACAAAATATTCTATACGCACGTACATTTGAAGAGGTTGATAATTTAATATGGTCTACAATATCTAGTAATTTTTGTTTTGTGGTGATGATAAGATTTGTAAACTTAGACCGGTGTAAACTTAAGAATCTATGTATTATTTAACTTTTATTTTAAGTATTTTGTAATTTATATTATCCTTTTATTTGTATTGAAATGAAGATAAAATAATATAATCATATTATTATTACTATTAATTAGTCCCTTGTCCCGATGGACCCAACTCATTTTGCAACTGGTTTAGGATGACCCGTTTTTGTTGAACCCGATCGACCTAACCGTAACCTGTTCGTCTGGGCTAGGAAAAAAGACTTACTTATCCGGTGTTGGGACATCCTACACACACTTGGCATTTTCTAATTTCTGAGCAACCAAACAACCCGCTAAACAAAGCTTCTCTCTGCCTCTAAGGGACTCTCAGTGAGTGTGAAGAACCCAAATGCGTATATCCTCTTCCCATGTCAAAAACTCGAAGCTCTGTTTCAAGGTACGAGTCCCTTTTCCCTTTTCCCTTGTCATCTTTCCATAATTCATTATATGGGCATTTTAAACGTTAGTTTTTACGTCAAGAAACACTACTGGTAAACAAGTTCAATGGGCAATATAATCTCTGTTTTTTTTTTTTTTCATATGCGTGATAGCCTCTGGAAATGTTATGTTGGGGCTGCTGCTATTTTGGTTTATGTGGGCATTTTATTTTTTGTTTTGATAGTTGTGGATGGTTAGTATGGTTGTTTGAGATTGCTGATCAGGTGTTTGATAGAATGACTGTGAGAACTATACTCTCATGGAACTCAGTTTCTGGTTGTTCTCTGTTATTAGTGTTGGTAGTAATGGTTTTAGTACTTGCATTTTTTGTTAATGGAATCTTTTAACCTCATAACCAAGAGCTTTGTAATACAGTGGCATTATTTGGTCTTCTTTATGAGGAGAACTAAGTTCGAATCCTCCCTCCCTCTCACATATTGTAACAATTATCAAAAAAATAATTTTTTAACCTCATCAAGTTTTTTTTTTATAAGTAATGAAAATTTTTGTTAAAGAAAGCACAAACCGAGTACACTGGGGTGTACTCAGGGGGAAGTTTAATCAATGAAGTTTATTACTTATCAAAAGTATCAGTTAGCTAGCAATGCTGAAATCATAAGGTTGGGGTCTAAATCCTATCAAATCTCAAGAAATGTCTGACCAACTTCTTGAGCTTCATGATTTTCCTCCACCTCCATGTGCTATCTTGAAGAATTTTCACAATCTAGAAACTCAAATCAAAGTTATTGGTCGCCTTTTAAGCTTCACATGGGTGTCTAAGGTTTAAAGGTTGATGCCCATAGGTGTCTCTAGCATTCTAAACAGATTGTTTTTATAATGATTGAAAAAAGTGAAATTAACAGACTATATCGAAGTTTTTTGTTAATTTTTTTCTTTTGGACAGAAAGCAACCAAATTAATGTTTTATAATTTGTTGATATCATTTTTTAGTCCTGTAATTTGCAAATTACAATATCTCTATTCTCTTTCCATTTATTTGTTTTTAGTAATAAGCATGCTACCATCTGTATGGAATTGATTTAATATTTGAAATGCATGTCTCAAAGCTTGTTTCTATATGATGAACATTTCCATCTCTGCTGTATAGCACATGCACTATAGCTGTTGTAATTTGTGTGGTTGTCCAGATTTTAGTATTAAGTAATTATTAGTTCTGCAGGTGATGGACTGATGAGTAAGCCTTTTTGGCGTGGTTCTTCTACATGGAGGAGAGCCACTGCAGTATCAACAAGGGATCCTCAAACTTTGCTTTGATGGGTTTCTCTGACAGACATGAACAGGTGCTCCATCTTCTTCTCAGACCATTGTTTTCGAGTCTTCTCTCATCGGTCACACTTGGGTTTTGCTTCAAATTATTTGCCTCTCTTCTGTCTAAGAAGATTTCTGAGCCAGGGACATTCCATCTCAGGCTCAACTGATGCCAGACCTTTTCCTGATTATTCCCCCAAAAAACCAACCATCAGAGACTCTGAATTCATACATCAGATCTCAACAGTAATAAAACTACGCCGCTCTGAGCCTCTCCGCCGCATTCTAAAGCCTTATGAATCCAAGTTCAGGCCTGACCACCTAATTTGGGTTCTCATGGATATTAAGAATGACTATAAACTGGTTTTGGATTTTTTTGACTGGGTGTGCCTACAGAGAGACCCAACACTAGAAGCCCGTTGTATTGTTGTTCAAATTGCAGTGGCATCAAAGGATCTAAAATTGGCTCATGAGCTTATTCGTGAGTTTTGGGCAAAACCCAATTTAGACATTGGTCTTTCATACTCTCATTTTGTTGACAGGTTGATATACACTTATAAGGACTGGGGTTCAGAGCCCTATGTATTTGATATTTTCTTTCAAGTCCTTGTTGAAGCTGGGTTGTTCAATGAAGCAAGGAAATTCTTTGACAAACTGTCGAATTATGGGTTGATTATCTCTGTTAAATCTTGTAACCTATTACTTACTTGTCTCTCAAACAATTCTGATGGGATTGAGATGGCAATAAAGGTTTTCAACGAATATCCTGAATCAGGCGTTTGTTGGAACACTGCATCATATAATATCATTATTCACTCCCTTTGTCAATTAGGGAAGATAAAAGAAGCCCACAATTCACTTGTGCAAATGGAGTTGAGGGGTTTAATGCCTGATGTAGTAAGTTATGGTACCATCATAAGTGGTTATTGTCATCTTGGCGAACTGAAGAAGGTTTTGAAACTTATTGAGGAAATGCAAATAAAGGGATTGAAGTCAAACCCCTACACCTACAACAGTATAATACTTCTTCTGTGTAAGGCTGGTAAAGTAGTTGAAGCAGAGAAGGTATTCAGGGAGATGATGAACAAGGGCATTTTTCCAGATAATGTGGTATACACAACTCTTGTTGATGGTTTCTGCAAGTTGGGTAATGTTCCAACTGCATATAGGCTGCTTGATGAAATGAAGGCTAGGAAAATTGTTCCTGATTGTATAGCATATACAGCTATTATCCATGGGTTTTGCCAGACTGGAAAAATGATGGAAGCAGTTAAACTGTTCCGTGAAATGATTAGTGGAGGGTTGGAACCTGATGAATTTACTTACACAGCGCTTATTGATGGTTATTGCAAGGCAGGTGAGATGAAAGAGGCCTTTGCTCTTCACAACCAAATGGTTCAGACAGGGATTACCCCAAATGTTGTCACTTACACTGCACTTGCTGATGGCCTTTGTAAAAGAGGTGAGGTAGACACTGCAAATGAGCTTCTTCATGAGATGCGTGAAAAGGGCCTTCAACTTAATGTATGCACTTACAACTCAATTGTTAATGGTCTTTGTAAAGCTGGAAATCTAGTGCAAGCAGTAAAGCTGATGAAAGAAATGGAGATGGCAGGGTTCCATCCTGATACTATTACTTATACCACTCTCATGGACGCTTATTGTAAGATGGGGGAGATGGCTACGGCGCATGAGCTTCTGCGGGAGATGCTGGATAAAGGTCTTCAACCTACAATTGTCACATTCAATGTGCTCATGAATGGGTTTTGTATGTCAGGAATGTTGGACGATGGTGAGAGGCTACTAAAATGGATGTTGGAGAAGGGCATAAAGCCAAATGCGACCACCTATAATTCTCTTATGAAGCATTACTGCATTAGAAATAATATGCGTGCCACAACTGAGATTTACAAGTGCATGTCTGCGCAAGGAGTGATGCCTGATAGCAACACTTATAACATTCTAATAAAGGGGCATTGCAAAGCAAGGAATATGAAAGAGGCTTGGTTTTTGCACAGGGAGGTGGTTGAGAAGGGATTTGATCTCACAGCTAGTTCCTACAATTCCCTTATCAGAGGTTTTTATAAGAGGAAGAAATTTATGGAGGCTAGGGAACTATTTGAAGAGATGAGAAAACAAGGATTGACTGCAGAGAAAGATATATACAACATTTTTGTCGATATGAACTTTGAAGAAGGGAACATGGAAATCACTCTTGAGCTTTGTGATGAGGCAATAGAGAAATGTCTAGTGGATAAAGCTATGAATGAAAATACATAGCTAATTTGTTGGAGATACTTTGATGTGATTTTCGCGGACTGAAGCTATCAATTTTGGTTGCATTTACCTGCATGGTGGGATGGTATGACATACTAGCCTGTTGTACCCAGAATCATGGTAATTTTTATGTTTGGATTTCTTCAATGGAGTTCATGATCTTTTTAGATTTAGTACATGTGCTGCACAAGTATTCATAACTTAGTAACCCAGATCATGTCACACACACACAAACTAACAGTCATGCACGTGTGCAGGTGTGCACACACATCATTGGTAGTTTTAAGTATGTTGAGATCTTGGATCCCCATTTGATTGAGGAAAATATAATTCCTAGGATTTTTGGTTTATAATTTTATGATGTCCCATACTTTTAAATTGCTGCTATTTGATTACTTTGATAGATGATATAAATATAGATCCCAAAACAATAATAATTTCCTTTTTCATTTTGTTACCTCTGTTCAGGTGTCATTCATTCTCCTGATCTTACTTGAATGGATACAAGAATCTTGGTGAAGTTGGTGTTACCAGATAAAAGTTTTGTGAAGGGATACAAGAATCTTGGTGAAGTTGGTGTTACCAGATCGAAGTTTTGTGAATGGATACAAGAATCTTGGTGAAGTTGGGTTACCAGATAAAATTTTTGTGAGGAAACCGGGTACTTGCATTCTAGCATTTAGCCAAGAAGAGAAGCTGAAGCAGGTTTTTAGGTATTACCAGTTTAAATGGAAATAAAGTCACTTCAAGGGAAAATTTTAGAGCAAAAAGAGATGAGTTGGATTAGTACCTCAAAATTTTGTATCTTCTGACCTGGATGCTTCCAGCAAAGGAAAAGTACCTCAAAATTTTGTGGCTGTTGCAAAGAGTTTCATCAATTGGAGCTCCTTCTCAACTGAAAAGGTACTCCTCTTTTTTTCTATATAAGCTTTTACTTGGTCTCACTCTCATAATGAGCTATACCGTTTGTTTGAAAATTACTTTGTACAAATAAATGGCACTGTAATTGCAAAGCATGATAATGTTGTAATTGTAAAGAATGAGAACCATATCTTGATTACACTTGATTTGTATGAACCTTGTACTCCAATACAAGTACCTCATCTAAAAATTTTTTCTAGATAATTTTTAATTGTTTTTTGTATTATTATACCTTGCGTATTTACCACTTGTTTGAATGGAGGAGAGGGAAGGGGAGGGGTATGGTTTAATGAACCCTGTTTCGATGTTTTTTAAAGGCAAAGGGGGAGGAGTTTGGAGGGGTTGAGAAGACTTTGCAATATATCTGAATGTCCTTTGTTACAAGAGTGTTTAAATATTTATACGAAGACTAAGACAATGCCTAATACACTGCCTCAGCCAAGAATGGCTTAGAGACTCCCTGATCAACTGGTAACTACTCTTAACAACTTCTAACTAACTGGTAGTTACATGGACATCCTATCACAGGCTATCATTACTCAGCTTATCACTTAAAATGACAAGTAATTATTTGAGCTTCACTGCAATAGCGATTCAATTTTCATATCCTCTGTGAAATGTTCTGATAGTGACTGCACAACCATGCTTGTTTCTGAGTTTTCTCCATAGAAAAGTAGGAGAATAAATTTTCCAGCCAAAAGTAATATTTGCCCCCCATCTTTGGTTATTTATTGGAAAATAGATTGTCACACACACACACACACACATATATATATCTGGGGGAGAGTGGCTCGTGGGGTTTGAATCCCAGTACTCAAGCATCACAAGAGGTGATGTAACCACTGGGTATCCTTCAAACCCTGAGTTCAAAATACTTATCTTTTTTTCACTAATTCATCAATTATTTCTATCAATCATGGGATGGTGGAAAACTCCTAATTTTGGTTCCTTTATATTTTACTCTTTGGTATATCGTATGCCTCTAATATCCGCCTATATATTTTACTTTTTCCTAGCTCACATTCAATGTAATTTTTAGGAAATGAGCTAAGCTAGTAGCTTCCAAATGATCCACAATATACGAGAACATGGCACTATTGAGCAAAAAATACTAAGGAGCCTGTTTCCTCCATCCACTTTAACACCCACCGCACCTCCTTTTCTCTCAAAACCAAAAACTAAGAATAATCCTGAAGATGGTTTCGTGCTCTAGGACACTTTCTCAGCAACAACATAGTTATCAGATTACAATATAAAGCATGGAAGAAAGAAAGAAAGACAGACACAGCACTCTATGCAAGTTAGTCAACTTTTTTCCACTTGAATGAGTTGGCAAGCTAATAGCTGTGACATTTTCCTTCGAGCAAGTGTAGTTGCAGCGACTTGGACGAACTACTCTGTACACGCCACTGCTAGCTAAAATAAAAATGTCTTTCCTGTTATCCTCCCCAAACGAGTATATGTAACCCAGAGTTGGTAGGGAACTTCCTGGTATGGTGCTGCAGTTGTTAGGAGAATCATGAGCACAACTAAAAGGAATCCTAGTAGTAGTAAAGTTTCCACTATTTTCAGGGCTTTCAGCAGCTGCCCAAATACCACTCCCATACAAATCTGCATACAGGTAACTGAATACACAATGACAGTCAAGATTGTTAGCAAGTGTTTACAAAACATTACATATAAATTAGAAATGGGTGCTTTCTTACCTTCCAAACATGCATGGATCAGTTGAGGAACGATAAAAGTATCCGCCTGATATTGCTGCAGATCCTTCTTTCTTGTTTATATTAGAGTGGTTATATCCCAACACAGGGAAGATAGGATGAATAGAATTGGCAGGAGTAATTCCTCCAGGAGATTGCTGAGGATTAAAGAGGAAGGGGCCTTCATAAACATGCCACCCATAGTTCCCACCCTTGGTGATTATATCTACCTCTTCATAATGATCCTATAGGATTATGACCACCAATAGCATTAGCATCAAACAAATGTGATAACCAGCCAATGCTAAGTATATTTTGTTGCTTGCTATTACAATCAAGAAAGTCTTGGCAAAAGATAAAATGCCTGTAAATGACTATTAAAAATAATCTATCCTCTGAACCTGCCCAGTATCTGCACAGATGAAGTAGAGAGGTCTATGTGAGTCAAAGCTACAGCGCCAGGGATTTCTTAATCCTAGAGCCCAGAGTTCGGGCTGCAAGTCTTTATCTTCAGAAAAAGGATTATCTTGAGGGACAGAATAGTTTCCCCATAGATTGAGGTCACCTATTTCATTTGCACCTGTAATAGTTTGGCATTAAGACCAGATAAAGCACAAATCAAATAGGTCGTTTCTCCAATTTCACACTTCAAATGCATGCATATAAGAAAACAATCTAATCCAAGGTTTGATTATCAAAAATACATTCAATATAAATTTAAGTGGTATTAACATTGATAAAAATTAGTGACACTTGAACCAAACCCTTTACACACACACACACACACACACACACACAGATTAGTTCATGATAATTTAGATATATTGATAAGAATCAGGATATGCAGTAAAAATTCTAAGATGGCAAGAACAAGCTAAGCTACACATTCAACAGTTCTATGCCATTAATGCTCACTCGGTAAGTTATCAATGTCAAGCCTTAAAATCTTTCCGAGCAAGGATTTTTTGTTTTGGGAAAAATCGTAAGGATCATCTCTGATTGCACCATCTCCCACCATAACATATAAATATCCATCTGCAGGTCCAAATAGAATCTGGCCCCCATGATTAAATGCCATTGGAAGCCCCAGTGTAAAAATCCTTCTCACTTCTGATGGGCTAGTACTTTGTTCCTGGAAATTGATAAGGATGTAATTTAGCAAAAACCCATAAGAAAAATTTATGCTATAGCCAAGCTAAAAAGGTATAGATGTTTACTGAGGAAGGTTTTGATAGTCCCATTAGCAGTGAACTCTGCAATAACTATATGATACCGGCATGGTGGAGCTGCATTAGAAGAACTTAGCTTTGAAGGATCACAGTTCGCATCTGTGTTACAAGCGCACCTACCAGAACATCCTGGTGTCCTGATCTTATCACAATTGAACGAAGCAAAGAAACGACCATTATGCGCAAAGTTTGGATGAAAAGCCATACCCATCATCCCAAAGCTACTGTCAAAAAAGACTCTATCAGTCAAATCTATAAAGGGCCTGGACACATCAAGTCCTAGAGTACCTCCTGAACTTTGCTCAGGTATTGTGGCCAACCAAATTTTGCCTGCTTGGTTAGAGAAGAATGCGTGATTAGACCCATCAGGATGTGCAACCATATTGAGATAAGACCCATTGCCAATTTTCTCAAGGCACAAGCCCTTTGGCAGAACCAAAGTTTCAGACTTTTCTAGTGAAACTTGTTCACCATCAAAACATATTGAACCATCATAAGAGGAACCACCAAATGCATCACAGAAAACACTCTTGGACTGCACCAGTTGGTTTAGTTTGGAAGAACCAGAATCAGCTGGTACCACATTACTACCTTGTAGTAAAGAGGCAAAAGGGGAACTCAATATAGACACATTTTGGCATGCATCCCAGACAGTAGAGCAAAAACTACTTGCTGCCCTGTTCGACTGTGATGAGTTTACCAATAGAGTGGAGCTACAAAGAACAGGAACTTCTCGAGGTCCTGATTCAACCTTAAATAGCTGAGCTGAGAACTGATCACACATCTGCAAATAATAAAATTTCCAAATTTCATAACTTTCTGATTACTACAATGTTGTCATTTTTGTACTTAGCACTTACTATAGAAGCTCAAAGAGTAGATTAAGATAGCCCACATTTCTATACATTGCTGTGCATTATCTCTAATACATTATCCTGGGTAAATCCAAAACCTTCTTTATAAGGACAACAAAAATAATAAGAAAATAATAGAGTATGTGTCACTCTTCACATAAATTGCCTACGAATCCATCTGTTTGTGTGCATATTTCATGCTCATCACTTCAGATTCCAAACAAAAGCAAGCATGTAAAACGATGGCATTTCAAAAATATGAACTAAACTTGAGCATAATTTACATCCATAGCAACATGTAGAGAACATATTTCATGACCTCAAGGAGCAGTCAGCCTAGACAAATTCCACTTCCATACCAGTACAAAAACCAGCCTCTACAAGCACTTGTCCCATAAATTTAAGCTGTAAGATAATGGTACCCCTCACATGAGATAAAATGGTGACGAAGTTCATACTCATAATCACCTACTCCAATATGGTAATACCATAATAAACTATCACATGTCTCAAAAGCTAAAATTATTAAGAAATTATGCATTTAATCATTTAACCATTATTTTAACATCAAACTAGAGGATTTTGAAGCTACTGTTCTATGAGGTTTACAACCAATACTCGGTGGATTTTGAACAGTTCAAACGAAGCTGTCATTATAATAGAGTTGACAAGGCCTTACCGCACAAAGTATTGATTTCATAAGAGCAGCACAGCCAGAATCAGAGATATTCATTGCATGAAATTGCTTCTGCAGTTGCAGGTCTTTGGCTGAGTCACAACACACACTTCCATTGTATGGACAAAAGACCAATGGTGTCTTTGAAATGAGAGGTGCCCCTATGCCAGTCAAAACAAAGAAAGGCTATTTAGCAAAGACATTATTAACCCAAAAACATAAACCACATGAACTAAACTGAAATGTGAGAGAGAAAGAGAGAAGTACTTAAATCAGTGCATAAAGGAAGTGAAGAAGAAGGTTGATGAAGTAGTAGGTAGTGATACAACAAAAAGAGGATAGTAACAAAAGCTTTCATCCTCCAAAAACAAAAATTAAAGAAGAGAAGCAACAATAGCCCTTCTCTTCAACCTTCTAATTAAAGAGACATAATAAATTACTAAACAGCATTTCAGTGGGATTACATTTGACGTTGGATCAGAGTGGACAAAATAAGCAAACTTTATTAGTAATCATTGTGTAGAATTTATACCCAAATTATGCAACAATTCAAAAAGTTCATTTGACTTGACACTCCCAGTAGGTGAGGCGCGGAAAAGAATACAGGGAAGCAGATTACCGGACAATTTTAAAAAATAATAATAATTAAAAGAGAAGAAGAAAGAGGAAGAAAAAGAGCAGTGTTACTGCTACAAACCTTTTCATAGCCGGTTATGGTGGTAAGTTATGATGGATTATCATCGTTCTTATGAGTTCACTATGGACATCATTTTTTTTATTCAACAATAAAAATATGTTTCAATCATTGTAAAAAAAAAAAAAAGAAAAAAAAAATTTGTGTCTCTAAAAATCTTGGCATGTACTTTGTCATTATGTTTAAAATCTTTACTTATTGTGTTATTCAAGCAAAAAGAATGTCTCAATCATTCATCTTTCAATTCGTTTACAAGCAACTAAATAAAAATCTCAATTATTTTCTTGAGGCTATTGTATTTGAATGACATATATATGGTGTGATGGTTAAAAAAATTATTTGTACTGATTTGTGTTGTGCACTATAAAACCCACAACAAACAAGTATACCAATCGTGTTGTATTTTTTTATTATTTTTTACCCAAAAAAGAAAAAGATTTAAAAAGAGGATTGAGTCATGGGTTAGTCGGGTTGACCCAAAAAAAAAGGGGTAAAGTCACGAGTCAATCCGTTTTTACTTCTAACCAAAAAATTTGGGTTCAAGTCGAGTTTGCGAATTTGCCAAACTTCTTGTTTATTTTTTTGGACCACCAGAGTAGTATGTGAGGAGAGAGAGTGATTGGATATTTATATACTAAAATATACTCCCTTAGTTCCAAGGGGTGGGCAATTGAATGGTTTGAACAAATTATAGGGTTGATATGAGAGAGAGAGAGAGGGAGAAGGTTACTAATATGATAAATACGCATATATTTTTTTTTACTAATTATTTTAATTGATGCATTAATTATTTAAGTATAATGAAATTTTGATATCAGTTTTCTAGGATTTATATAAGAAACAATTGATTAGACCTATAGTATTCTTGCTCAGATTTAGTTACTTTTGCAACAATGAAAACAAAGTACAATAAAAGAATAAAAAAGGTAATAAACTAATAAAACACAATCAAGAATGTAAAAACAATTATTGAAGAATATTTACATTTTATTTATCAAAATGATATTTGCATTTTTGAGTAGGCATAAAAATCATGCAATTTTCAAATTTATAAACACATGTAGTATAATCAAATAATTACACCACTCTTATTGTCTTTTTATTTTGTCTATAAAATAAAATATTAGAATATTATAATATTTTTACAAGGAAAATTATTAAAATATTGGAGAAAACTAACAAAATGCAGTTCACCTTGGCATTTACTTAGAAACAAAAATTGAGATGAGGTACTTGTATTGGTTACAAGGTTCATACAAAACAAATGTAATCAAGATATGGTTCTTAGAAGCTTGTTCATATATTAGAGAACCAGTGAAGACTTCTCTCTTTTTTATCACTAATATTGATTATTTTATATAAGAAGAGATCAAACACAAATTTGGAGCACAGCTTATTCATCAGCATGAGAAGTCTCCCATCTTTAGTGGGCCAGAATAAACAAAATACATTCAATGATATCAAAGAAAAACTTGCAAAAAGTTTAGCTAGTTGGAAAGAAAAATTGCTTTCAAAGCCGGGTAAAGAAGTTTTAATTAAGGCAGCTCAAGCCATCCTAACTTATTCTATGAGTTGCTTCAAAATTCCTGATTCCCTTTGTGATGAATTGACGAGTCTAATTTGCAATTTTTGGTGGGCAAAAAACAGGATGAAAGAAAGATGGCTTGGTTGAGTTGGGATAAACTCTGTATGTCCAAATCTTGTGATGGGATGGGTTTCAAGCAGCTTAAGCAATATAATTTAGCTCTCTTAGCCAAACAAGGGTGGAGACTCCAGATGGGTCAAAATTCTTTGGTGTATCAATTCTTGAAGGCTAAATATTTTCTGAGTTGTGACTTTGTACAAGCCTCACTCAATAACAATTCTTCTTATAGTATAATGTCAGCCCAACAGGTGGTGAAACAGGGCATTCGATGGCAGGTGGATAATGACTCTAGCATTTGATTTTGGAGTGATAAGTGGTTGCCTAGTTCCAATACATATAAGGTTGTTTCCCCAAGAGCAGGTTCTTCTCCAAATCTTTGAGTTTAGGAACTCATTGATCCGAATGAATGTTGTTGGAATTATGGTATACTGGAAAACCTTTTTCTCCCATTTGAGGTTGATATTATCAAGACTATTCCTTTGAGTAATAGATTGTCAGTCGATAAATTGAATTGGGCAGAAACACAAAATGGTTTTTTTACTGTACGCTATGCTTACAAGGTGGCAATGGACTTGTCAGCTAATTCAACGAGTAGCTCTAGCTCATATGATAGCCATCTTTGTAAATTTTGGAAGCAACTATGGAAATTATCAGTTCCCATAAGGTACGTCATTTTGCATGGAGGGCTTGCCACGATATTCTCCCCACAAAGGAGAATTTACGGCATAGGCACGTCCTCAGCGAAGAGCTATGTAAGGAATGTAAAGTGGGAAATGAATCATCGAGTCATCTCTTTTGGTTTTGTCCAAGAGCTCGTCGAATGTGGAACTTTTCTAAGCTGTTTGTTTTACAATGTGATGCTCATTTTAGCAGTTTTCATAAGCTGTGAAACTTTGTCTAGCGGTGGAGTGGGAACTGGTGCAGTGGGCTAAGTAGTATCTTCAAGAGAATCAAGCAGCTAATGTTGTCCCTCCTACGCCTTCTTCAGACCTGGTTGGGAGAGATTGGTGCTCCCTTAGGTGCTTTAGAGGTTGAGGCAAACACTTTTGAAGTTGGTCTACAATTTGCTAAAGATGTGGGGAAAATTGATATGAGCTTGTTTTAAAATGCATAATAATAGACTACAAAAACACACATTGATTGACACATGATCATATCTTAATTGAAAGCTTTAGATGCGCATGCTTTAAATTTATTTATATTAATACTTAATTTATCTACTTTTATTATTAAGAAATCCAAACGATTAAGGAGATATATTATTTCACAAAATTTTACTATAAAGTTTTCAAATTCCTAGCCGTTCAAGAGCTCTAGCAATTGTTTAGATTAACTTTTTCATTGAGTCAGTGGCGGAGCCAGGATTTGACTCAAGGGGGGGCAAAATTTTTATACACTATGCATGCATATTGAAACACACACATATTACATATATGTTCGATAGTTGTAAAGGATTTTTTTTTTTTTTTTTTTTTGCATAAATAAGCCATCTTCTTTTATATATATATATATATATATAGTAAAAATTCCATTTATAAATGAAAATATTTTTAGTAATTAAGTATGAACACCAAATACAACTAACGTAAGTTTGTGTTATTATATAATTATCTCAAAATTTTGGTTTATTATACAAAATTTTATGAAGTAGGATAATTATTACATAAAGAATTTTTTTTAGTAAGGATCCACATGGTGAAGTGGAGAATTGACACCAAGTCCCAGCCAAAGCTAGAGAAAGAGATGCAACTTTGAGATGGATATATTGTCAAACCAAATACAAACCTTCTTCTTACTAAAATTTAAAAGCCACCCAACAATTTTTTTTGATGAGCCAGGGGGGGCAACTGCCCCCTCTCGACCCCCCCTGGCTCCGCCCCTGCATTGAGTTGATAGAGGTATGGTTATGTTAAAAAATAAAAATGATGGTATTAAAGGTTGTACATAAATAAATATAAACTGATAAGCTTATATGAAAATATTAATCCAAAACATATACTAAACTTTATTTCTTTATCTTTTTCCGGGGTTCTTCGTAACCAAAAAATTATCTATCGTTACCTCAAAAAAAAAAGAATCTATCGTCCCATTCATATTTGGTAGACCCGTCCACATGGTATGACTAATGAGTCTTCATCGGACACAGCAGTCAGCATTCACAATATGTTTTATTTCACTAATATTCTTCCCCCGTTAACGTTCACAGCACCAGTGGTCTAGTGGTAGAATAGTACCCTGCCACGGTACAGACCCGGGTTCGATTCCCGGCTGGTGCAAATTATTTTTATCTCCTCCGTCCTTTTCCCTCTTATGGCACAATGGATGGTCCTGTGAAATATGTATATTTTTTTTTTATTGGCCTATATGTGTTATAACTTACTAGCCTCTGAGTAATTTTTTTTTTCTCCTTTCTCCTTTTCCCTCTTATGGCACAAAGGATGGTCCTGTGAAATATGTATTTTTTTTTTATTGGCCTATATGTGTTATAACTTACTAGCCTCTGAGCAATTTTTTTTTCTCCTTTCTCCTTTTCCCTCTTATGGCACAATGGATGGTCCTGTGAAATATGTATTTTTTTTTTATTGGCCTATATGTGTTATAACTTACTAGCCTCTGAGTAATTTTTTTTTTCTCCTTTCTCCTTTTCCCTCTTATGGCACAAAGGATGGTCCTGTGAAATATGTATTTTTTTTTATTGGCCTATATGTGTTATAACTTACTAGCCTCTGAGCAATTTTTTTTTTCTCCTTTCTCCTTTTCCCTCTTATGGCACAATGGATGGTCCTGTGAAATATGTATTCTTTTTTTATTGGCCTATATGTGTTATAACTTACTAGCCTCAGAGGGAAAAAGAGGCTCTTCAATTTTTTGGTAAAGGTTAATAATTTGCATTTATTATAATTTAGAGCATTTATTATAATTTGGGATTACTACATTTTTTCATCACACCCCCAGGTTTTTTTTTGTGATTGAAAAATGTAATAATTCCAAATTACAATAAATACTCTAAATTATAATGAATGCAAATTATTAACCTTTACCAAAAAATTAAAAAGCCTTTGAGCACGCGCTAAATAGTTTAAATAAATTGTAATATATATCTATTTAGTTTTTTTTTTTTTTTTTTTTTGTGTGGATAAACTTGAGGATGTTTAAAAAAAAAAAATTTGATTTGAAGATAACTTTTTTTAAGTGATATTTAGTTTGTTTTTGGATAAACATGGGGTGTTTTTTAAGGAAAAAAACAGCAGCAACGTGGGTTGTTTAACTTATTTTTCTTTTAAAAAAAAAAAAAAAAAAACAATAAACGTATAGTTACTTTGAAGAAGTGGGTTAGTAGAAGAGTATTCCTATTTTGTAGGCAATATTTTAGTGTAAGTTAGAGATGTATTTTTACCTGACTATCTTTTAGTTTTGTCTCTACTTAAACCTAGGGGGTAGGGGTATTTTGGAACAAAAAAAAAATTCTAGTTCAAACAGAGGAAGCCCCTTAAATAGTAGTATAGATAACATAAGAGCATTCTTATCAAGGATTTTAAAAAATTTAGCATTTAGCATCTCAAAAGCTTATTTTTTTTATTTTAACAACTCACTTTATAATACACCCAATATCAAAGATTTTATATTTTTTACCACTTCATTAATTAAAGATAGTGAGAGAGAGTCGTGAGAAGAAAAGAGAAATAGTGAGAGAGAGAGAAAAGATAAGATATTTTAATTAAAGTAGTATTAAAATATCATTATATTTATAAGATTTGAGCTATAGTGGAGTGTCATACATAGCATTCCACGGTAGCTTAGATGCTAAAAATTTTAACACTAACACCTTTGTTGTAGTATGCTTTTTTGAAATGAGATGCTAAAAAATAACATTTTTAGCTTTTGAGAGCTTTAATGTAAATGCTCTAATGAGTAATGCTACAAATATAATACTTTTTACAACAAATCTTATAACTATTAAATTATCAAGTTGCAAGACATAAAAACAAGGGGTAATTCTTTTTCTCAAAAAACAAAAAAAAACAAAACAAAACAAGAAGGGGTAATTTTATGGTACCCTCCAAAAATAAGAACACATAGTAGTAAAACTTTGTTCAATAATTTAACCATTAAATACGTCCATTTTTATTATATCAATGGATCAAGTTCTAATGAATAAGAATTAAAGGTCAAATAGCACATTTCTTTCTCTATTAATTGCAAACCAAATAAAAGTGTGGGTCCGAGAGTTCTGCAGTCCGGCCCAAACTCTATCTGGGCCCAGGGCCCGTGCCGAGGAGGTACCTTGCCGAAGACGAATGATCAGTGGCCGAGGTAGCAAGGGGAACGGCTGAGAACTTACCCTGTCCTCGGCATTCCATAGCTTCAACGGGAAGACCAACACCCTGGTGTAGGTAATCCCCAAACAGCCCCCTCAAGGGGATGTGAATGGAATGGGGCCCATAGGGAAGCAGGGTGCGAACTCGGACCAAGGAAAGTGCGTCCCACCCCCTTCAGTAAATGCACCTGCCAATACCCAGAGCTGGTTAATGAGAAAAGACGTTTGGGCGGTGCAAACGTCGATCCATGCAACTAATAGAAAGTTAGACGGGACGGTTGATGGGATGGATGCAGAAATAAGCTCCTGCCTGACCTACAAGTGGAGGGTCAGGATCAGCCAAGACGGACTATATAATAAAAAGGAAGGTGCACCAATAGAGGGGGGTTGGGAAAAATGGCCAAAAACCAGAGCCTCCCAGCCCACCTCCAGGAGAAAGACTCCAGGGGTGTAGGAAAACTTAAACTTGTACGAATACCGCGAAAAACCCACCGTCTGTCGATCAAGGCCTAGCCTTCCAAACCCACGCTCTACAAATGATATTGTTAGGGGCCTTTTCACGTGCAAACCCGACACTGTTACGGTCCGCCACGAATCGCGTCCTTACAAAAAGTATAAGATGTATTCCTCCTTTTAATTTCTATGCCCAAACACATTTGGAAAAAAGTATTTTCTTCTCCCTTCACTTTTCCTGCTATTTTTTTTTCCGTCTCTGTCCCAAATGCAACAAAACATGGTGTCACATTGTCAATTTTTTACTCTACAGAATGATCTGATTATTTACTAGGCACTTTAATAATGTTCAATTGATTTTTTTATGAGTTTTTTTTTTTTTCCTCTCTTTATGTTTGAAAATCTTTAAATGATAGTCGTTATTAAATCTTAATACAAAATTTAAAGATTGTTATTTGGTCATGGATTCAATTAAAAAACGTATGCGATTTGTGTCATTTAGTCATGTGTTTTCTCTCTTTCTCTTGTTTCCACTTTATCTCTTTATAATGGTATCAAAATTATGTTTTATGTTCTCTAATAATAATTTAATTACTAGTAAATAGAATATCTGAAGATAGGACACAAAGAAGGTAATATGAAGTAGAAGCTATTGCTTTATAGTAATTACTAATTAGGGCTCCTTTGGTTTAGGGCTAACTCAGTTTTCATAACTCAGTACTCAGTTTTCATAACTCAAACTCAAAACCCATAACTCATAACCCAAACCCCACTATCACTCAAAAAATCCAACACTTTTGTTTGGTCACAAAACTCAGTCATATATCTCAGTTTTTAACTCCACTTTTTGCCAAAATGATGGATCCACCCATTGACACTACACAGAAAATTATGGTTGCTACTCGCATCCCTTTTCTTTTCTGCTCTTCAAACCCAGCTACACTGAAACCCAACTCCACCACCACCAACGGCAAACCTAGAAATCCACAACCACAACCTCCACCACCAACAACCCTCAACACAACCACAACCTCCACCAAAAAATCCGAATGAATCAAAAATCCAAACCCACCAACAGCCCTCAACCAAAACCACAACCTCCACCAAAAATCCAAGCGAACAAGCTCCACCATAGCCCAAGCCTCAAACCACCACAACCACAACAAAAAACCCAAACCAAAATCCTTAGATTGGAGCCTAAGCTTCAAGCTATAACCACAAACACAGAAAACCCAAACCCATCGACATAAAATCTTTGGTGATCCGAATTGCCAAATCCAAACCCACAAACACAGAAAACCCAAACCCAAACCCAAACCCAAGAATCCTTAGATCGAAAACCAAAATCACGAAAATGAGGTGTGGGTTTTTGTTTCTGGGTATAAATTTATGCATGTATGAAAATGGTGGAGTATCTGAAGAAGAAAGAAAGAAAGAAAAAGAAAGAAGAACAAGAACAAGAACAAACAAAAAAAAAAAAAAAAAAAAAAAAAAAAAAAACAACGTTGGAGTGGGTCTGAAGAAGAAAGAAAAATAAAGAAGAAAATGAGGAAAAAAAAAGGAAAGAAGAAGAAGAAAATGCCGTCGGTGATGAGTGGGTCTGACTTGACAACACACAAGTTATGGCCCCACAAAGTCCTTATATTTACGTTGGTGCCACTGAGAATCAGTTCTCAGTTTTTGAAAACACCTAATTGATGTTTCCTGTTTTCATCACTCTAACTCAAATTTTTGAGTTTTGAGTGATAGAAACAAGTGTTGAAAACCAAGCCAAACAAAAAAAATTTTGAGGGACTCACGTGTTTTGAGAACTCAGTTATGAAAACTGTGTGATGTGATCCAAAAACCCACTGGTCCGAACAGGCTCTAATACTCGAAGTGAGTGTGAGTGTCAAGACTGAGGTTTGATTTGAAAGAGTCAAGTCTAGTTGGGCTCAGTTTAGATGTACCCACCCAAACATTGATCGAACAGTATATGTGAGGAATGAGGTTGATATGTATTGTTTTCTATGCAATGTGAAAATTCTTGTTGACATCTGTTATGGTGTCTTTAGTGTTTACTGTGTACCTGACAGGGATGTAGCTACCTTTGGACTAGGGGCAACGCCCCCCAATTTTTTTAAAATTATATTATTATTGTGGGGCCTGAAATTTGAAATC